>NW_006800349.1:535047-543206 GCF_000485575.1 Poecilia formosa
TTGGTCTGGAATTTTTTTTTTTTTGTCTATTTTTAGCAACTAGAACCAGAAAGACGGAGCTCATATATTCTGCCGGCATCAGATTGGATGGTTTTTAATGTTTCATATAAATATGAAATTTTACTTCCGATTTCTAGAAGGTCGAGTAAAACAATCGCTCTGCATCTGCAGCTCAGGAACTGCAGCAGGTTTTAATTCCAGCTTTGAACTGAAATATTTTTCCTGATTTGGAGCAGAAATGTTCGGATGTTAATCGATCCCAGTCTTATTTCCGCTCATCCGCACGTGTTTCCACGCCCTCTGATACCAAACCGGGCTCGGTTCCGGTTCAGTAAACGTGATGATGCCGTTATGGTGCGATAATGTGGTTGCCTTGACAACGGGCCGCAGGTAGCCTGAAAACCATCCTAAAAGCGTCTCCGGTTTTCTGCAGGTAAACTTTGTGCAGAGAAGCTGCGACTCTGAGTCGGTTTCTAGCAGGAATTCGGCTCCGGTTCTGGTTCTGGTTCCGGTTCTGTGGCCGCAGCAGCACGTCGGGCCGAGGCAGTGGAGCAGATAACAGCCCGGTTACAGATTAACAGAAATGGTCCGAGCTTTGGCAGGAACACCTGCAGCTCTCAGATGTTTGTTTCAGACGCCGAGATGGGAAGAACCGAACTGACGTCCTGCGTGCTGGTTCTGGTCGGAGCCGCGGCGGCCCAGACAGGTAGGCTGCTTTACCTGGACAGGTGGCCGGGAGAAAAGCTGCGGGGCGGGATTCAAACGGAGGTTCTGAGATCCAATCCGGTAAAAAATGATCTGAAGTCTAAAGCAGGAAACAGTTTTAGCGTTAAAATATAAAAAAATGGAATAAAAATTAAGAAACTTTTGTTTTTAACCAAAATATTTAAACGCAAAGTTTTAACGTAACTTTGATCCAGGAAAAATCTTTTCCGTTTATTATGATCATATAACAATAAACCGATCAGTCATTAATCTGTTGAACCAGGAACATAACAACTAAAAACAGAATATTTATGGGGTCCAGTTTGTAAAATTACACTGTAAAAATTAACAGCAATAATTTGGTTAATTTAGCCTTTCATAGAGAAAAACCTGCGAGTGTTGAGTTTTCAAAAACACTGAATATTCAAAAACTCACCATGTTATTCCTACTTTTATAAATGTCAGTTCCAAGCTAAATATTTCATTCACAAACATAATATTTAGCTAGGAAGTTGAATATTTGCATCTAAGCTAAATATTTAGCTCCAAATTAAATATTTAATGTTTAAATATTTTGATCCAAACCAACTTTAAATTCTGCTTACTAAATATCTAGATTAAAACTAAATATTTATTTTCCATACTAAATTAAACATTTAGTTTAGTTGCAAGTTGACTTGCCGATAAGTGGAAGTGGAATATCAAAATAAAAGCTGAGTTTTGTGGAACTCTTAAACTGAAGAGTCGCTAAACGTTTAGATTTTTCTTCGTTTCCTGTCAAAGGACGGGCTTTTACTTTGAAAACTAAATGTTTAGTTTGCTGTTGATTTTTTACAGTGTAGCTGAACCGTCCCCCTGTAGATCTTTGGTTTCAGGAGTTAAACTGCAGCAGATCTATGAACAGATTTAAAGCAACCAGATCTGCTGCTGTTCACCCTGGAGTTCTGGCCACAGGTCAAAGGTCACCAGCCAGCAGAGTTCTGGTCAGCAGAACCGGTTCCAGAGAAACCGGGTCAGAACCGCCGCTGCGGTACCGCTCCACTCTGATTGGCTAACCATCATGACCCTGGTGACCTCTGACCTCTGCCTGCAGACCAGGCCGGCCAGTCGGAGCGGCTGCTGCCCCAGTGGCTGACGGGGATCGTCGCCGTCTGCAGCTTCCTCCTCCTCACCTTCATCGCTGCGCTGGTGAAGAAGGTCTGGTGCGAGTCCAGCAGGTGAGTCACAACTTGTCTTCATCACTTCATCTTCATCGCCTCTGTGGAGCACAAACAGACAGCTGAGGCCCAGTTTGATTGGACTAGACCACTTTTAGCAGGGCAATGTTTCAGATGAAGCCGTCTGCTGATTGATCAGCATGAGCTGAACTGTGTGTGTGTGTGTGTGTGTCGTCAGCAGGAGCTCCAGCGTCGACGCCGCCTTCGCTGAGACCAACCCGTACGAGAGCAACCTGGACGGCCTGAGGTGAAGCCTTCAGTTTGCTACCAGGCGGGTTTACCGCCACCTGCTGGCTAAAAGCGGCACAGCAAGAAAAAACTCTAAAGAAGTTAAACTAACTTCTTTAGTTAGTTTAGCTAACGAGACACTTTTAGCTAACGAGACACTTTTCTAATTTAGTTCATTTTAGTTACTTCTTAAAAACTATTTTAATCAAAGTTTTTATTTTACTTAATAAAATGTTTTTTTCTTCTGTTTGTGATTTTATTTGTTTTTATTGAGCTGATAAGTTTATAACTTTATTCATTAAAGGAATTTAGAGAAATATTTTTCCTACTAAAATATCAGAAATATGAAAGGAAAGCTGAATATCTGCCTAAGATCCTCTGGTCGGTGGTTAGTAGCGCCACCTTCAGCCTCCATCCTGGTCCAAGTGAACCGACCCGATCTGGTCCCGTCCAGATGTTTCATGTTGGACTGATCCGACCCGGTTCTGTTTGCAGGCCGAGGAGCAGCCTGGAGTCGGAGAAGGGGAAGTACGAGACGCGGCTGGACCTCGCCAGGTAGGAACCGGAGACGAGTCGCGGCAACCTGCGCGACTCGTAGAGACTAGAGACCTGGAGAACGGTCAGAACCGCAGCAGAACTCTGGGATCAGAACTTCATCAGAAGAACTAAAAAACAAAATGACTCCAACTCTAGTCATAGTCCAGAGAGGGAAGATTCATTTGGTAATTGATTCAAATGTTGGAGACCCAGCAGACCGGAACCTGTCCAAAGGTTTAAAAGCTCTCTGAGGAGATGACCGGATCTCCTGCTCCAGTTCTGACCAGCATTCCTCCCTTGGAGAAAACCAGGCTGAGTTATTAGCATTAGCAACTTAAAACATGGCAGGAGTGAATGGAAGCAGCTGAAAATCCCATTTTTCTAACCAGTGTGTTTTACATGTGAAGCCTCGGCTGCTCGTTACTCAGAAATCTGGAGCTTTGAAGCTGACTGTGTTTGTGCTGCAGGGCCAGAGACGGCAGCAACGTCTACGACAACGTCATCACCGCCGAGGAGAAATCTACGGCCATGTGAACGGCCAGCAGGCGTCCCGTTGGCTCCAGCCTTCCTTAAATCAGAGTTCAATCACGTGATCCTGGCCAAGAGACCAGTAACCCATAGCAACCAGATCCCTGTAGCTGTTCCTTCCTGTCCAGATCAATCAGTTATCTGAGCTGTTAATGATTCACCGTTCAGTGAAAACATGGTGAAATGTTTCTGTTCTGTGTGAACCTGACAAATGTTTGTAATAAATTGTTCTGATCTGACTCCCGGCGTCTTCCTGAACTTCACAGCATCCAGCACCGCAAGTCCTGTACAGCAGAGATAAAACGTCCCAGTCAAAGTCCAGACCTGAGTCAGCAACTGAACAAGAATGATTAATCAAGGTCATGTTTCCTTGTAAACCTTTAAATATCATTTTTATCACCAACTATAAAATCTGCAGGACTTTCATCTGAATTCAGTTTCACTTCCTTTCAGGAGATTAAAAGAAAAATAAATATTTTAAATTCATCTCAAAATTGCAATCAAGAACAAACAAACAGAATATTGATAAAAATATCAAGTGAAGCGATGAAGAGTAAAACGACCAAGTGTAGCGGTTCTGGTCCAACACCAGATTTACTGGTCAGAACCAGTTAGCTTACGGTCGTTTCTGAGCTGCTGCAGGTTAAAATGTTTCTCTAATCCTAAATATAAAATAATTCCACATGAAAATATTTTGTTTGAAATATTAGTTTGAACAGAAAGTTTAAGATTTAATCAAATGACAGAATTAATTTAATGCAAAGTGAAGCAGCTTAAAGTTCATGTTTGCTCCCGATAAACAGAGAAAGTCTCACTTCATTCATCTTTACTCGTTTTTCAACTAATCATTTAAATCTGACCATAAATCAAAAACATTTTCCAGAATCCTTTGACAACATGACATGGAACTAAAACCGACCCGTTTCAGGTTCTGATGGCACAAAGTGGCAACAAAAACACACAAATCTGATCATTTCCAGTGGAATCAACAAATAAATTAAGACAGAATATTTGTGCACATGACTTGATATGTTGATGTCTGCAGACTGTTTTCCCTTTAGCTGCGCTCTGCTGCTATGCTAACAACAAGTTAGCTTTGGCTTCTAAGGAATTATAAACATTTTAATAAATCTTCCTAAGCAATTCTATATTCAGAATTAAAATTTCAGTGTTTCAGACTGATAACAGTAAAATGTAAAAGATTGGCCAGTTTAGCTACGAAGCTAAATTTCAATCTTGTGAAATATTAAACATTGCTCTTTAAATGTTTTGTGAACATTAAATTAGAAACTTTTACCTCACAGATTGAGTTTGAGTGGAGATGAAATTATGCTAAGCTATAAAATTGAGCATATTTGTTCAACCAAGAGCTAACTGAGCTAGCCAAGCTAACTGAGCTAATGACATCTTGCTCAATCTGCCCTGGCTTAGTTTTGTTCATTACGGACAAAGCTAACACGTTAGCACAGATCAGATGAACAAAACACCCAGGTTTTAAAGCAGCTGACAGAAGTTCAGCTTTAAACTCCAATCGTGTCGCATTAAGCTGCAGTCATGACATCAAAGTGAAGATAAAAACATTTCTAAAGCCTGAAGAAGGTTTAAAATGTGGAGATGATTTTACCAGGAGCCGATTCAGGAGCAAGACGAGGAAAAGTTCAGCAGCATCAAATAAAGGCTGCAGGCGGTTCAGCAGGTTCAGTTTCTCAGAGGAAAACTTCAAGCTGCTCTGGAACGTTTGGCCACCATCCCATCTCTGCTCAGCAGGAAAAACGGCCGGGAATGTCCCAACTACACCTGAATGTTTACTGGAAAACTGGGCTGGTTTTCTGGGAAGTTGAAATCCAGGAAAACCTTCAGGGAGTTCAGAGCAGCCGAGTTTCTCCAGATCCGGTAGATCCGCTTCTCTGGGTTTGGAAGTTTATTTCGGGATCATGAGGAACATCAGTCTGCAGCTTTAATATGGACGTGGAAGACGCTGCATCTGTTGTCAAGGCAACGAGCACCATGCCAACAACATCCTGAGAGCCGTCTCCATGGAGACGGACAAACAATAACGCTCAGAGAAATCATAGAAATGTATCAACTCCATAAAACAAAGTAACAAATTGATGAATGGCACTTTGGACCCGGAACAGAACCAGAACCGAAACATTTGGGTCGCCTGACGGCAGGAAGCCAGCTGGACCCGCAGAACCAGAACCAGAACCGGGACAGGAACCAGAACCCAAACCAACTTTTTCTTGGCTTTTCAGAACTTTTGAGGCTTTTCTGTGGCCTGGTGTGACATCATGGTTGCCGACCAATCAGACGGCTCCGTGCTAAGCTGTGGTGCTAGCATCACGCTGCTGCATGCATTGACACTGGGAACACTGGGAACACTGGGGAAGTCTGAAACATGCCGGGAATGATCCGGACAGAACCAGAACCTGTCAGGAGAAAGGTTCGACCCGAGGAATGAGAGGCGTCTCCATGGAGACATGGTTGGTCCGTTCTGATGATCGGACCGGGTGACCCGGGTCCGATCCGAGCGTTCCGGTGGAAACGAAGCGAACCTGCAGGAGGACAGGCTGCAGTCCCCACTCCGACCACCAGGCGGCAGACTGCTGGGCGCCAGGCGGCGCTCCGGTTCCAGAACCAGACAGGAAGTTGTTCCACTGAGAAGCTGCAAAGGAAGCTGCGCATGCAGCAGCTGGCGAGGCGCCTGATGGGCGGAGCAGGAAGTGAAGACGACGGCCTGCAGAAGCAGAGCCGCTGTTGACCCGAATGACGGCGGAGACATGGGGACGTCCAGGTTAGGACAGGACGTCCAGAGTGACCGTCCCTCTCTGCTTCTTCAGGATGGTCACTGCTTGCTCATGGGTCACCGCCTGCAGACTCTCACCGTTCACCGACAGAATCTGATCGCCACGCTTCAGACGCCCGTCCACCGCCGCCGCGCCCTGAGACACGGAGACACAGGACGGTCAGGACGGACAGAGGCAGAGGTTCTGAGGCGACCCACGGACCGGCCGGTTCTGACCTTACTGAAGACGGTCTTGACGTAGATGGGAAGGTCTCCATGCGGACTGCCGAAGCCGCCAACGATGCTGAAGCCCAGACCCTCACAGCCTTTCTCCAGAGTGATGCTGCGGGGCCGAGGACCCCTGGGGGCAGAGGTCAGAGGTCAGCTTACCTCCACCTGGGTGTGTGTGTGTGTTCTCACTCTGACTCGGTGTGTGTGTTCTCACTCTGACTCGGTGTGTGGGTGTGTGTGTGTGTTCTCACTCTGACTCGGTGTGTGTGTTCTCACTCTGACTCGGTGTGTGTGTGTGTGTGTGTGTGTTCTCACTCTGACTCGGTGTGTGTGTCGGTGCTGGCCGTCAGACTGGAGCTGCTGGTCAGACTCTCCACCTGAGAAGCGATGGCGCTGATGTTGGTGTCGGCCACCACCTAAAGACAGCAGACGGGTTTCAGGTCCGATCAGAACAGGTTCTGATCGGACCTGAAACCCGACCTGAGAAGGGAAGGGTTCTGACCGGGTCAGGGCCAGACAGAACCTCCCCAACAAGACAAAACAGGAAAGCTTTAAATAGACCAGGAGTCATGAACCAAGGCCATGTCTGGACCTGGAACCGTCT
Source organism: Poecilia formosa (assembly GCF_000485575.1). Lineage (NCBI taxonomy): Eukaryota > Metazoa > Chordata > Actinopteri > Cyprinodontiformes > Poeciliidae > Poecilia > Poecilia formosa. Next base: position 541,883 of record NW_006800349.1, read on the forward strand.
TCGGTAAACGCTCCAGTTGGACCGGAGCCACTGTAAAGGTTCTGGTTCTAAAGGTTGACCGATCCGGACACAGGCCCGGTTCTAGCTGCTCTTCACAGCCTCTAACTTCTCGGTGAAAATGACATGAGCGCTGGACCAGAACCTGGGTTGTACTCTCTTTTCACCATGACCAGAGGTGGTACCGGTTCTGACCCGAGGAGAACCTCGGGTCAGAACCGGAGAGGCTCACCTGCAGGCTGATGTTCCCGTAGCTGTTCTTCAGCATGGCGACCACCTCGCTGTGGGTCAGTCCGTCCACCGGCTGTCCCCCGACGCTGACGATACGGTCCCCCACCTGCACAGACACAGAACCTCAGGCCAACAGAACCGACCCGCCTGCATCCACCAGAACATCAGGCCAGGTTTTCAGAACAGAATCAGACTGAAGTCCAGAACCCGGGCCAGCCAGTACCAGAGCCGTCAGGAAGATGGACCACCAGGAAGAACCTCTGAGGCTCTGTGTTGTGGACTGGGAGGTTTCATCACGGTTCTGGACGGAGAGTACCACCAGAACTCTAAAGGAGTTCTACCAGTGCCTAGAGCGGACAGGAACCAGAACACCAAGACTGAGTTCTAGCACCTCAACCAGAACCACTGATGTTCTCCTGCTTCTGGAACCCAACAACCAGGAACATCAGTGTGAGAACTGGAGGTCCAGGTGGGATGTGGTCCAGACTGGATCAGAACCCAAGTGCAGAACATCCCAGTGAACAGCTGGTTCTGACTGAACAGGTGAACTGGGATGGAGCTCTGTCCCGCTGATGGTCCACCTGGAAGACGCTCAACGTTCCCTCAAGGACAGAGGTGCGTCTCTTAGAACCGGAGCAGAACAAACCCGATGGAACAGGTGGAACCTCCCCATCCCAGGCGGACCAGTACCAGCGGTACCATTTGGATTCTTTCTGTATTTCTTTGCAAATACTTAGAGACAGACTTGCCAGCTACCAGAGCTGTGAAAGCTGCCAAACCTCGTTTCAATGTTAAACTCGCCTTCAACATTGAAATCTCTAATTTGTCCCTGTGACAGAAATGTTGCTGTGCCGTCATCCAAGTGAAAACGTCCTGACATTGTTCAGAAACAGAATTTCTGATCTTAGATTGCTTCCTCTTTCCAGCGTGGAGCCAGTGGCTCCTCCAGTTTGCAATGCAACCTTTGGAGATTTAGAGCCGGTGTCCCTTAACGAGTTGATAAAACTGTTAAAAAGTTAAAGTCTTCTTCATGCCCTCTGGCCTCCGTTCCCAGTAGGTTGCTCATACTAGGGGTTGCACCAACTAGTCGACTAGT
>NW_006800349.1:544072-545055 GCF_000485575.1 Poecilia formosa
AATATTGTTTGGTTTTTAGTCACTATTAGCTTTTGGAATCTGCCAGTTTAATATTTGTCTTATTATTTTACCAAACTTAATTTGATTTCTATTTTAATTTTATTTAACTTGATCCCGACCAGAACTTTTATAATGTTCATCAGATAAATGATGCTAGTCTGGAAAAGACTCCTTGTACTTTGTGGGCCGATGTGAGAGCCAGTCCAGGTCCACCAGATGACTTCAGAACCGGGTCAGGTCTCAGTTCAACTCACATAGTTTGCAATCTAAGCTGGTTCGACTTAAAATATGGATCCAAACTACAAATTGTGATCCAGAGTCCCACAGCCCAGTTCAGTCCACTTTAACCCAAATCCAGTCTGTCTATAAACTCCGGTTTGTTTTGCTTGATGTGAGCTCTATTCACCCTCTGACCTCTGACCCCTGACCTCTGGTCCTCCAAACCTCGGTGAAGGTTTAGTTTGAATGTGAACGCGAAGCGGACCAGAGACCGCTCCAAAAGTAGGAAGTGGACTAGAGCACAGGGTATTCTGGGTAAATACAACCAAAGCTACAGTGCTAGCCTAGCGCTAGCAGGACAAATGTCTCCTGGACTTTAGCCAAAGACTGAAGAGGAACCGTCCCACCACCTGACGCCTCCGTCTAGTTTCCGTTTGGAGGAAGTTCTGCTCACTTACTGAGTTTCCATCAACGGTTTTTATGCATCAGAAACAGCAACATTTAAATCATTTCCCAGTCTGAGGTGGTTTCTGCCAACATGGCCGACTGGCGGCTCCAACCTACTTCCTCTTCCTACAGAAAAGGTTCTGCAGGGTTCTGTTCCAGGTCCAGTTTGATACACAGGTAACGGTTCCCAACCAGAACCAGAACTTCATGGATGAAGCAACCAGAAATGGACACCGGCTCTCCAGAAACAGAACCTGTTGATCGGGTCATGCCGAGTTGTTCTGGAGTGGAACCAGAACCGGAGTGGCGCTCACCTT
>NW_006800349.1:545872-549452 GCF_000485575.1 Poecilia formosa
CACAGGTCAGACCTTTTCTTTAAGCCACAGTTGAAAGACTTTGAATGTCCGACTTTGTTTTAGAGTTTAGATTCTGTGAATGCAAAGACAATAGATATGAAATGTGTTGAGGCTTTGAACAAAGTAAAATTAAAAGATAAACCTTGGAGAGATTTTTTTTAGTTGGTTCTGAGGTGAAACCTGGATGGTTTTACTTTATAAGCCAAAAATGACTAAAAATGCTAAAAGTGATTTACAGTGGCGTTATTGCAGTTAATACTTTTGTTTCTATTATTAACCTGCTGTTTCAGGTAAATGTCCTTTTTGTTTAATAAGAGAAACTACCTTTCATTGTTTCGTTCAATGTTTCAGAATAATGGATTTATTTACGTTACTAAGAGACATTTGGAAATCATTCGGAGAAAGTTTCACAGAACAGCCTCCAATCTGGTTCTTTATGTGAAAAGAAAGGAAAATTGGACGGTTGTTGAATTTTTTCTTGGTCAGGCAAAGGTTGCAATTTATTGGAGTAGAAAATTTAAAATTAACAATGAACAGAATACTGATTGTGAAAAGTAGTATGGTTAGAACAAGAGTGATGTTAGAATATAAATATTTAAAAATTGATGAAAATATTTTTCTGAATATTTAGGATTATGAAGGTGTTTTATTTACTTTAATTCTGAACTTTATGAATGTGTTAATTTGAAGTTGTGTTGAATGTTCCTATGGATCATTACTGAATGAATAAATTAGTTTTTAAAAATCAAATCAAAATCTCTGTCTGTTCCCACCTGAGCTGCTCTCAGAGCAGGAAGTGATGTCACTGCTGGTCTTGAAGCCAATTGGCTCAGGGGTTACTGGGGGCTCAGGTGAGGCAGGTGTGGGGGGCGGAGCCTCAACACCTGAGCTGCTGATGTTGCTCATCTGGAAGGAAGAGAAAAACGTTTGATCGCTTCAGTAACAGAAGCTGCAAAAAAAAAACAAAGGATGAATTGGTTCTTGTTATGTCATTAGAAATCGCTGCCACTTCCTGTCTATTCTTCTCCTGCGTTTCTGCCAGCAGTAGCATCCTATTGGTCAGAACTCGTGATGCAGTTTTACAGAAAACAGCAAAACAGCTGGAAAATGTTTTTATTTTTATTGAATTTGGTGCATTTCTGCAATAAATTCATTTTCAGAATTAAAATTTGTGTAATTTTCACGTCAATGGAATCGCAGCTAGAGAAGCATGCCACACTTTTCAGATCATAACCATGACGACCAGCAGCAGCTCTGTTACATGAGGTTCTGGGTGTGAACCTGATCCGAACCAGTGGCTCCACCTGGCCCGGTCGGTTCTGATCCGGTCTCAGAAGCCCACCTGGCTCCCCCCGGTGGTCAGTCTGGAGCATATCCAGGAAGCGGCTTTGAAGCGGCCGAGCTCCAGCTGGACGGGTCCACGGGCGCACTGCAGAACCAACAGAACCACAGGGAAGCGGGTCAGAACCAGAATCAGCTCTGCACAAAAACTAGAGTTCTGGTTCTTAAACTGGTTGTACTGAACAGAACCAACCCTTCCTCTCCAACTGGACCGGACCAGCTCCTCAGAATCTCGGGTCAGGAGGTAGACCTCCTGCCTTCGTCCTCCATCCTCATCCTCACCTTCAGCATGGCGGCCACGCCCTCCTGGGACGCGCGTCTCGTGTCCTCTCCGTCCACCGACAGGATCTGGTCTCCCTGCATCAGCCGTCCGTCCAGCTCAGCGGCGCCCCCTCTGACCACCTCCGAGATGAACACGCCGCTGCCGCTCCTGACACACACACACACACACACACGGAGGTCAGTAGAGCTCAGTTGCAGTACCACCGTTCACCCGTAGAGGGCGCCATATTTAGATGCTGTTTGGGCTCAAACCGGGACCAGAACGGGCCTGAGGTTCTGGTCCCGGTCCGGTTCCCCTACAGAATTCTGGGCCCTCAGACTTGGTTAGGGAGTCGGACCTCTTGCCAACGATGCTGAAGCCCAGTCCTCTGCCGCTCTTCTTCTGCAGCTCCACCTGGAACCGGTCCAGGTTCTCCTCGTCGCGGAACCGGGCCTCGTCCCTCAGAACCGTCAGCCGGACCTTCGCCGGCGTCTGACGCAGGGCGGCGATGGCCTCCTCATGGGACGCACCGCGCAGATCCACGCCGTTCACCTGGACACAGAACCGAGAGTCAGCCCAGCAGAACCAGAACCAGAACCAGAACCAGCAGCCGTACCTCCAGGATCTGGTCTCCGGCCCAGAGCCGTCCGTCCCGGGCCGCCGCTCCTTCCTCGTACACCTCGTGGATCACGATGGCGTTCTGCAGGAGAGACCACGACCCGTTTGAGACCGAACCGGTTCTGTTCAGCCCGACAGAACTTGGTGTTACCAGCTGGGTGTCTGTTCCTCCCACGATGCTGAGCCCCAGTCCGGACCGACCCTTGCAGATCTCCAGAACCGTTTCCTGACCTGGAACCACGGTGCAGCCAGACGGGTCCGACGTGGACGGCCCAGAACCGTGGGTGGTTCCTCGGCTTGCGGACTGGACCTCGGTGCCGACCGGAGGAGGAGAAGCTGCCGCCTGTCGGCTGGAGCTGCTGGAGCTGCTGGACTGGACCTGGATCAGAACAGAACCATGAACCCAAACCAGAACCAGCTGCAGGTTCTGTTTCTGTTTTGATCCAGGTCTTGCGTAGTTGATGCTGGTTCTTTGGGTCTGACACAGGTCGGTTGTGAACACTTTTGTCTGGATCTAAGTTCGGTCCAAACATTGGTTCTGGTAAATGTTTGACAGTGCGGGAAGCACCATATTTGGACGTGTTTAAAACTGGTTCTGAAGGAAATTAAAAAACAGATCAGAACCGCTGGTGGAGAAGACCGGGTCAGCTTGACGCTAAACAAGCTGGTTCTGATCCGACCCGCTTCAGAGGCTCATGGTCTGCTGTCGGTACCTGGAGCTCCGGCGGCGCCCTGGCAGCCTGCGGATCGCCATCTGCAGCGTTGCTGAGCCTCTGAAACACAGAACAGAGCGGGTCAAGGTTCTGGTTCTGTTTCTGGTCCGTCCTCTTAACTGGACTCTGCAGGATGAACCTGGGAGCAGCCACAGGAGGCCGAGCTTCTCTGGACCGTCCTCTGCGTCTCCACCTCTGGCCTCTCAGGGGCGCCGTCGCTCCGAACAAACCCTTTGGTCGGGTTCTGGTCCTGTTCAGCAGAACATGGGTCAGTTCTGACCGGCGGCTCTGGCGAGGGGCGGAGCCGCTCAAGGGGGGCGGAGCTTCCGACCTGTCCCGGAAACACAGAGGCGGCCATGTTTTTACATTCACCTGAACCTGGTTCTGATTCTGCCTCAGGTTCTTCTCCGTTTGGTCTGCGGCTCCCCCTGCTGGAGGGAATCACCACTGCAACCCTGCAGGTTCTGCTTCCTGACTCTGACCTTCGACCCCAAGAACCCGATGGCACCATAAGTTTAATGTGTTGAGGTGTGTGTGAATGTGTGTGTGGCAGTGGTGGGAAGTAACGATTTAATAATGGGTACTTTCTACTTTTACTCCACTACATTTATTTAGTATCTTGGCTGTGCCTAGAACTGCACATTTC
>NW_006800350.1:0-6332 GCF_000485575.1 Poecilia formosa
GGTTTTTTCCAGCTGGGTGAAGATTTCTTCAGCAGCAGCAGTTAGTCTCTCTCTGATAAACTCTCTCAGAGGCTCAACGGAACACATTGTTGCTGCGCAGACTCACAACACACCTGGACACGGCGACACACGAGCTAACGAAGCTAACCGGAAGTTAGCCACATAGCTGCTCTCTGTTAGAAAGCAGAGTCTCAGGGCTTCACCGCCCCCTGCTGGAGGGCCGTGAGGGAACCGTCAAAGAAAATGAAAGGAAAAAAATGTTTCAAATACGTAACATTTTTTTTATACATTTAAGAAATAACCAAGAACATTTATATGCAAGCTAATTTTCACATGTAATATTCAAAATCTCTGCATGTTGGACGTTAAACTGAAACGTTGCAACAATTTTTAATCTTAACCACAAAACAAAGCAAAACAAAAAACAAATGGGAATTTTGTGGCTCAATTATATTTTTAACCTCAGATGCCTAATTGTAGTTTTGCAGCACAAAAACTGCAGTGACACTGCATTTTACTCATCCATAATGTATAAAAAATAGTAAAGAGAAGCAAAGAGAGGTTTTAATCTCAAGCAAGGTGAGCATTAAACATGATAATTTCTACTTTTCAATCAATGAAGTTTCTGCATTTCTGTTCTTAAAAATGATAAATATTCACCAAGCAGTGTGGCGTTGTGCAGGTTGTCTTAGAAAGTCCATTTATGAGGAATTTATTACTTTAGAGATGAATACTAAATGAGGTTGATGTGCAGAAATGTTTAACTGCCAGAAAGAAAGAAATTCAGGATCAGAATCTCCTTTGATTGAGAAAGCTTTCTTGTTTTAACAAGATTAAAAGCATAACATTTATATCATGAAAACCAAAAGTACCTTCTGTTTTAAATAAGAAATGTTGCAACAGAAACATTTTCCACCCTGTGAGGCTTCAGCTCCCCTTTAAAACTCGATGCCAGCAGCAGACGTGTTCTCACCTGACCAGGCTGCACCGGGGCCAACAGGAGTTTGTTCAAAAGGATTTAAAGGTTAGATTTCAACAAAAAGACAAATAACATCAAAACTTAACTGCGAATGATGAGGATAACATAAAAGTTAAAGTTTAATAGAATCACTAAACCAGATGAAGAATTGCACATCAGAAAAATAACCTAAAACTAAAACATGAAATACTCCCAGAAAAATGTTAAAGGAAATGAATAAAAAAAACAATTCAGTTCAACCAGAACTAAACATCACTAAGTGATGAAGAGTCTGTGCAGCTGGAGCTTGACCTCTGACCCCAGTTCTGGGAGTGATTTATGAAGCTTGATGCTCAGGCTGGCCTGTCTGGGTTCTGCTGGGTCCGGTGGTGCCAGAGCAAAAGGAAACGACCAAATATGGACTAAAGCTGGGAAACAGCTTAGACTGTTTGAAGGACCCAGGAGCTCTAACATCTGTCTGATGTTGTTCATATTTAAATCTGTTGTATTTTGTTACATCACCATCGTTCATCCAATTCCTGTGAATTTTGAATGAAATTTTAAAATGCAGCAAAAAAAAAAGAAAAAGCGTATCAGTCATGTTTCCATCTACAGGTTTGAAGTGAATCAACCAGGCTCATCAGATGTTGATGCTACGCATGGATGTGACAAACAGGAAGTAGACGTTACTAGCTAGTGTGGAGCAAACATTTCAGATTCGTGCTTCTGGTAAGGCACAGACCCACCAGTGGATGGCAGCGTTCGCTACATCAGAACTTATTCCCATTAAGTGCATTAAATCTTTTTTGGAAAAGCCTTAAACCACCTCAAGGGACGTAAAAACTTTATGAAATTGAAGAAGTTATTTTGAATTTTGCCATTTCCATCAACCTTTTCTGATGTCATACTTCAAACTGTGCATAAAAACGATGAAACGTAGTTATGGAAATGTTTAGATGTTGCGTATCCACCACTGTCCTTAAACACTCGTACTGTGAAGATTTTATGTTTTTGTTTCTGAGTCTCTGACGTTAAACTGTAAAACTGAGATTCTGTACAAGTTGAATGTTAGAGAGACATGAAGCAGCGTTAACACACAGAAGCAACGAGGAAGAACTGGCGGCTGCGGGAACTCCACGCCTTCTGAGGCGGCCATGTTGGAAACGGACACAGCATCTGTCTCCCCTCCTCTGGTCAAACCGCCTCCTTCGTCGCCATGGAAATGCACAGTGCGTTCCTCTTGTGAATCCTCATGTGGGCGGTCAGGTTGCTCTTCCTCTGGAAGTGTTTCCCGCAGGTGAGACAGGGGAAGGGCTTCTCGCCGGTGTGCGTGCGCATGTGGACGTTCAGGTTGCCCCGCTGGCAGAAGCTCTTACCGCAGACAAGGCAGGGGAAGGGTTTCTCCCCGGTGTGGATCCTCATGTGGACGATGAGGCTGAAGTGTTTGCGGAAGCTGCGGCCGCAGCTCAGGCAGGTGAACGGGTTCCCGCCGGCGTGCAGCCGCAGGTGTTTGGTCAGGCTTCCCTTCTGGCTGAAAGACTTGCTGCACATCTTACAGGAAAACAGACCCTGTGGAGGCTTCTGCTCCATCTGCTTCCCGTTCTGTTCCCGCACTTCATCCCGGCTCGCCTCCGGCTCTTCATCCTGGGCTCCAGGGCCCGGTTCTGATGGGACCGGGTCCAGGTTGCTGTCCTCTCCATCCTCCTCAGCTGGACTCACCGTGAAGGAATTGGCCTCCTGCTTTAGATGGAGCTGATTTTCATCCCGACCTGCAATCTCATCATCCGGCTCCTCTTTAACCTGCACAGCCTCTGGGTCCCGGTCCACAGTTTCTGGTTCTGGTTCCGTCAGTCCAGAAAGCGTCTCCTGGTTGGAGAGCAGTGGCGCCATCAGAACCTGCTGCTTCCTGCTGAGAAGACGCTGCTGGACGTCTGGAGGGAACCAGAGGAAAATCATGAGAGGAGTTCAGAACCACTGGACCCAGTGAGCGGTTCTGGTCCCGGTTAAGGAGGAACCAGGATTACATCCGGTTTCTGTCCAAAACCTGAACGTCTCCATGGTAACCGACAAGGAGGGGTCGATGTCAGTTACCATGGAGACAGTCAACTTCCCTGCAATGTTTACATTTATTTTAGTTTTTTTTATAACTTTCAGGGATTGTGGTTTTGATACGCACCGACTGAGAAACTTTGACTTTGTAGAATTTTTAGTGTCGTTCATTTGTGGAAATTCAATCCAATTATTCCATAAAAAAACAACTAAAACTGTCATTTCTCAGTCTGAGGCCAAATGTTGACGAGCCAAAGAGTCACTTTAATAACCAGTATTGACTTTTTAACATCTTTTATTTTGGCTGTGCTCTTGGTTAACCTGGTAATGAACATTTATCATTATTTATCAGAGGGCAGTGCTGAACTGGAGGAGCTCCTTCTTCATGTTGAAAAGTCTGAAAACAATCAAGAAAATTATTTATAATAACTTAAAAAGGAGCATCGAGAGCAAATGAGGTGGATTAGCAGAGCTAGCTAACCATGGTGTTACCGTGGAAGATCATCTCTGCTGCCTGGACATTGAGCCGTTAGCATGTCAACAGTAACAATCTTCAGTCAGAGGCCTCTTCAGATTAGTTGGAAGACTGACTGCTACTGTAGGTCCGTCCAGCCCTCAGCATCACCGTCCACAAAGTCAAACTGAGCAGAAACATTTAGTCTGAGTCCTTAAAGGCACTGAACGTTCATCACAGATTCTTCACCAGATGTTTGCAGCGATCAAACCGCGTTTTGGTCTTTTTGGGCCAGAATGTCTCATAGGTTTTTGTGATCTGATCCTAGAATCTTAGCTCTCTTCCGGTGAAATGTTGTTTTGACCTGCAGCTTTTCCGGATTTTGCTCCAATTGAAACCCAGTTCTGCTCCGATCTCGCTTCCCGGACCTACCTGCGGGGTTCGGCTCGGTTCGGGGTCTCCAGGTGAGGTCCAGCAGTCTCCGCTGCCGGTCGATCTCCTCCTCGTACTGGACGATGGTTTTTTCCAGCTGGGTGAAGATTTCTTCAGCAGCAGCAGTTAGTCTCTCTCTGATAAACTCTCTCAGAGGCTCAACGGAACACATTGTTGCTGCGCAGACTCACAACACACCTGGACACAGCGACAAGCACTAGCTAACTGAGCTAACCGGAAGCTAGTCACGGAGCTGCTTCCTGTTTGAACTGGAAGCCGGTCGCAGCGGCATTACCGCCCCCTGCTGGAGAGAGGTGGTTGAAGTGACAGCCAAAGAATGTCCATGTTTTCACATTTTGGACACTAAGAATTTAAAGTTTAAACTCAGTCTTATTTATCACTAATTAAGGTTACAGGTTTTAGACACATTTTCTCACTTTCTTGCATTGAAGATTCTGCAGGAAGACAGATAAACAGTGAGTGGATAGAATGATGACGTATAAACTAGAAACTAACATGATTTGTATTTAGGGTTCTTGTTAATAGAAACCCTGATAATAATGTCAAAATGTTTGGTTTGCTGAATAACGTATTCAGTTTTGGACGGCTTCATTGGTAAATCTACAATGTTAAGTTCAATTAAATATTTATATAATGTTATTTTCACTCTGGCTAAAGCTCCTCACATTTTGGGAGGATTGTATTAGGAGTTTGATGCCATATAAACTACAGTATATACAATAATGTGTGGAGTGAGCAGAAATAGAGACTTTGTTCACTGAGACACAACAACTTTTATTTTTCTGTTTGTCTCAACTCTCCATGGGGCTCTGCCTTATCTGCTGGTAGCTGCTTCCTCCTGAAGGAGATCCTGTTGTTCTGATGGTTCACACAACATCATGTCAGCCATGTTGCTCTCCTTCTGCTCCCTGGGAAAAGTAATCAGATGTTATAGCTTATAGCACATAAATGTAGATAAATAACAGTTACTAATGTGGAAGTTAAATAAGGAATTATTTAAAACAGACATGTTACTTTATATATACATGCAAACACTTTTTTACCATCCAACCATACAGAATCATAAATAACTGGAATAGTGTAAATTAAAGACAAAATGTAATAAGTTTTAGACCTATGCATGCATACAGCCATGGATAAAATACCACTATCGTTTTCTTCAGGTTTATTGCTCATTCTACAATTACTCATTCATAATTTGATTAGAGAACTGATATCTAGCCATTTTACAATAGGATGTCGTATAATATGTTTTATTATCTCCCAACGGGGGAAACTCAGATGCAACAGCAAAATGAGAAACAATCGAAGCACGTAGATTCACGCAAAGATAAGAAACAAGCGAAGGTAAAATGCTGTACAATATTGAGTTATTTATAACTGTAATGTGCAACCGAGTGTCTTCAGAAAATGCGCCTGTTGTGTTTGAGCAACAAAAATACAGCAGACTTTGTGTTTTAAATGTCTTCCATGACTGTATGTATGCAACCTTAAATGTAGTACAAACCAGACAGATATATCTACAAACTGCTCACCTGGCTGGAGAGCAGCAGCGGCGTCTGAGTCAGTGTTCACCGTGGGGCTCCGAAGCGGCTAACGAGGCTTTACATTCGCTCCACTACTGACAAAAACGACTCATTCCTCACGGCTCCTTCGAGCTGCCGCTGAATATTGAAATCCGAAGCAAAGGAAAAAGCCGGCATCGTTTTTTGGTTAACGGCTTGTTTGTATCTTCCATCACTTCCGTGTTGCAGCGAGTTTCAAAGTTGCGCCTTCATTTTTCTTCTCTCGCCGCTGCTCCGTCTTGTCCACGCCCTCAAGCCAATCAGTGAACAGCAGCGAAGCTGCGTCACCTACCAAGCCAGGGCCGGCCGGCTGGCCCTGCTCTGAAGCAGGACCCTACAAAGCAGGGCCGCCCGGCTGGCCCTGCTCTGAAGCAGGACCCTACAAAGCAGGGCCGCCCGGCTGGCCCTGCTCTGAAGCAGGACCCTACAAAGCAGGGCCAGCCGGCCGAGTAGAGCCGGTGGAAAAGGGGCAAAAGTGACAAAGCAGAACCGGTCTTGTGGGAAATTCTGCCCCCTGTGAAATTCTGCCCCCTGTGTCGGGAGCGCGCATTGCAGCCAGAGAGGTGGATCCGGCGGATCTGACCATTTTCACGGCGCTTCTGATCGATTTCTCGGTTAAAACTACTCATATAATCATGTCAATGTTGTAACTTTCAGTTTAATCGGCAGCTATCAAAATAAAAATACATAAATAAATAAATAAACGAGGTCCTGTGTCGAGGTCTTTTACGCTGCTTTGTGTTATTTTAAACGCAAAGAGAATCGATCTATTTTTCCAACTTTTGTCTCTCAAGCCTGACAAATAAAAGTCAGTCAACAAACACTGGTTTCCAACACGTAGTGTGCATTTATA
>NW_006800350.1:6414-17898 GCF_000485575.1 Poecilia formosa
TGCCCAAGTTAAAGGAGGGGAACCAAATATTTTAGCCACCTGAAATAATCTGTTCCCCCTACATAAAATGGAAACAAATTAATTTACCTGCAAGTCTTTAACTGTGTTGATTTCTCTCTTCAACAACAAATCCTGTGGATTTGGTGACATTTGATCATTATTTGCCCAAGTTAAAGGAGGGGAACCAAATATTTTAGCCACCTGAAATAAACCGTTCTCCCTCCATTTCATAGGAACAAATTAAATAACCAGCAAGTCTTTAACTGGGTTTATTCCTCTCTTCATCAATAACAAATATTGTAAGTTTGAAAACATTTGCTTTCATCACAGCTCTGTGCAAAGTGTCGTGTGATTGGTCAGAAGTTTGTTGCCGTGTTTTTTTCAAGACAGCAATGTTGATATTTTGCTTTTACTGTTCCGCTCTAGATGACCGTTTAGCAACACAGCGAATGCAGGGAGAGAGTGAGATGGGTGTAGCTGAAGGGGGCGGGGCGTCTGCTAAATGCTCTGCGCCTTTAACCACCTGGGAACTGCTGGCCTTGTCCTCTGATCACTGGGTAAGAGGCAGGACGCACCATGGAGAGGTTTCCAGTCCAACCTGAACGCATAACTTGGACAGCAGCAGCTGGAGTACCCAAGAAGAAGACATGAACTGACTGCATTCAGGAAGACCCCAGGTTGGGATTCAAACCCACAATCTCCTTGGTGCACGGAAACAATGCCACAAACTTGCAGAACATCAGTTGACACTCCTAATTTAGTGCATTTAAAGTTATATGCTGGATGAATAAGACTTATTGACTGGACATCCCAACAGCGCCGAGACGTTTTGAACACATTTAATCTAAAGTGTTCAAGCTCCATAATTTATCCTTCTGATGATCCACCATCTACTGAAATAAGTAGCTGCTTCCTGAACAAAATAACCACAAACCGATTCCTTTATTTTTTGCCATAATCCATTATGTTGTAAATACAGTGCACATTTACAAGCCTGTCATTTTAAAACTAACCTGAATGTTTACAAGCTTCCTCTTCATATATTAGTAAAGGATTAAGAGATGAATGTTGATGTGATGATGTGCTGGCTTCTTAAAGTGACAGAGGCCCAATTTAAAGGCATTAAACTGTTAAGTCATTTGATATATACAGCAGTTTTATAATAACCTAACATAACATAGTTACTTGATTATGCTATAAAATGATACTATGTGGCTAGAAAACACATAATACTGCCCCTTTAAATATGTAAGTGCATTTTGGATCTTGTCCAAAATGCACTTACATATTTGCACTTTCAAATATATATTGAAACATTTATCATAAAACTGAATCAATACATGGACATTGAAGAAAAGGAGTTAAAAACAGGAAACTACAATAATGGCGGCAGCATTGTGTAAAACCGAGTGTTGACCTCTGACTGCGTCAGCTTTTTACACCGAGCTAATGCTAGCCTCACCGGGCTCAGACTGCGCCTGCTAGCACTAGCACCGTTACCATGACGACTTGTTTTTCTGAAGCATGTGACCTTTGTGAGATTCCAAGTTCCTTATAACTCACATAAAGAACAACGTTGCTACTGGGGAATACATTACTTTTCACACAGATTCATGCTTTTCCAGGCCAAAATTACATCTAAAAACATTAATTTACATTATCTAGCAGATAAGGACCATTTGAACCTTCAGTGCAGTGATTTACAGTAAATGTGCCTCGGTTTATTGTCAGGAGTGGTAACAGTGTAACAACTGAAATAGTAATTAGACTACCCCCTTCCTGAAAAATGGAATGTTGTTTTAATTTAACTCCATTATTCCCATCATTGGTGAGTTCTCATGTGGCAGGTCAGTTCTCTATGCTGTGTGAACGACTTCTCACAAGATGCACAACTAAAGAGTTTCTCACCTGTGTGAATTCTGAGGTGATTAGTTAACTCAGAACTCCATCTGAAAGATTTTTCACATGATCCACAAGGAAAGCGCTTCTTAGCTGTGTGAGTCCGAAGGTGATTAGCTAAATGACTACTCTCTCTGAAAGATTTATCACATTGCTCACAAGGATATGGCCTTTCAGCTTTGTGAGTTTCCATGTGCGCATCTAGGTCAGACTGCTGGGTGAAATCTTTCCCACAGGTCAAACACAAGAAAGGCTTCTCAGCTGTGTGAGTCTTAAGGTGTTTTGATAAACGACCACCACATCGAAAGGATTTATTACACAGCTCACAGGGATAAGGCTTCTCTTCTGCATGAGTGTTAAGATGATTAGCTAAATGATATCTCTCTCTGAAAGATTTATCACACAGCTCACAAGAATAGGGCCTCTCATCTGCGTGCGTTCTTACATGAACTCTGAATTGACCGGCCTGCCTGTAAGTCTTACCACAAACGTTACATGTGTACGGCTTCTCACCTGTGTGAGTTCTTGTATGAACAGTCAATTGACCGGCCACTCTGAACGTTTTCCCACAAACGTTACATGAGTATGGCTTCTCCCCTGAGTGAGTTCTTACATGAACAGTCAACTGACTGGCGACCCTGAAAGTCTTACCACAAACGCTACACGAGTACGGCTTCTCCCCGGAGTGAATTCTCATGTGTGCAGTTAGCTTAGACTGCATGGTGAAATCCTTCCCACAGGTCAGACATGAGAAAGACCTCTCAGCTGTGTGAGTTCTCTTGTGACTACTTAAAAGACAGGAAGAATAAAAGGATTCACCGCACACTTTACAAGCAAGTGGTTTTGCATCTGCCCGCATTTTTATATGGTAGGATAGATAAGAACGATCTCTGAAAGATTTACCACAAGATTCACAACTAAACGGTTTCTCGTCTGTGTGAGTTGCCAGGTGATGGGTTAACTCGCAACTCTTTCTGAAAGATTTACCACATGATTCACAAACATGGGGCATTTCACCTGAGTGAATTTTCATGTGAACAGTCAAGTTCCTGTGCTTTCTGAAAGATTTACCACAAATTTTACAATGCACCTTCTCCCTCGTGTGTGTTTTCATGTGAGCAGTCAAGTAGAAAGGTTTAGTGTAACATTTACCACATACGCTACAACGGGACGCAGCAGATTTTTGCCTTTCTAGTTCTGAAATGTCCACATTGTCCCTGTAATATCTGCAGTCCTGAGGTCTGTTCTCTGGCTGCAGGTCTTTACTGGATCCTGAAACTTCCTGGTTGCTTCCTTGCTGATGTTGGTTCACATCTGCAGGACGGTTTCCAGAGAGCAGCTGGTTCCTGTTTGGTTCCGGATCACTGATGTGTTTAGCAGGAGTCACCATCAAGGTTTCAGGCTCCTGCTTCACCACAAGATGATCTTTATCCTGATCACTGCAGAAATCCTCATGTTCCTCTTTGATCTTCACAGGTTCTGGATCTGCTGGTTCCTTTTTAATCTCTACAGGTTCTGGTTCCTGTTTCGTCTCCATCCTCTGCTCCAGTTCTGGATCATTGTGGAATAATTCCTCATCAGCAGCAGTCACCATTGAGGCGCTGCTCTCCTGTTTCAGTAGAAGCTGCCCATCATCCTGAAAGACCCACAGTTGAATTTGTTCTACTTTGATTGGCTGAAGTTCTGGTTCCCAGTTTGTCTCAATCATCTGTGGTTCTGGTTCCTCCTCTTCCTCTTTTATCCGTCTCTCTGTGGTTATGAGAAGATCATCAGGCAGAACCTCAGAAGTAACAGACATGATGCTGTGGAGAACATTAATGACATTTATGTAAAAAACAATGTAAAGGAAATCTGGAAACACTTTAAGGATTGAGATTTTAATAGCATTTTTACTGTAATGTATAAAAATAGGTTTTAAATAGAATCATGTAAAATTTGGTCAATTATCTTTCAAATATAAATTTTCAAGCTTTAGGAACTTTTTTAAATTTAGAAAACTGTAACAGACTGGAAGTTAAACACTAAGAATAAGAACAATACCTTTCAGAAAATATATTTAAGCAGAAAATATATATTTAACGGTAATCTTGTAAAATGCGACAAGCAATATTTTCTTGTATAGATTACCAAACAGTACATTGACTGAAAACTTAAAGTCTAGCCACAAAAGACATGAAAAAAGTGGTAAAACTTTCAATATTTCATATAAAAATATGTTGGGGAAAAAAGAAAAGCAAAAAGGAATAAATGTGAATAATTGGTGCTATTCAACAGGGCGACCGCCTTACTTTATGTACTTAATGAACAGTTTTTATGAAAGTTGGAAAGTTTCATCCAGAACCTAATTACTGATTCAGAAAAAACAAAGAAAACAAACATGGCTGCTGCCTGGTGGGAGGTTACAGATTGTGATGCAGCCGCCTGGCGATGACATCACTGACCGACAACAAGCCCCACAATGAGGCGCTTCCTCAAGAACACCCGGCTGGCCGGCAGGAAGGAACTGCCAGAAAAGAAAAAAAGACTTCCAGGAGGGAGCCAGCAAATTATTTTATAGAGGTGTCTTCAGTCAGGAGCAGAGACAGGAAGCAGGGCTGCAGGAAGCTACAGACTGAGGGCGGGACCACTGCAACCAGTCCGATGTGGAAGGGATAATAATTGGTTGCTGCGACAATGTGGCATCCCGTTTACCGTTACTGTCATGATGAGATCTGATATGCAAAGCTCCACAGGAAATGAATGGATTACCAGTGAAACGATGGGAGAGTCAAAGTGATGAGCTCAGCAGAAACTTTCACACATTTCACAAAGGCTTAAGACACTATTGAGCTTTGGCATTTCTCCTGGTCATCATCACTTACGGCCATATTGTTGGGCAGGTTTTCTGCATAACGTCACAATACACAGAGGAGGAAATGAGTATTTGATACCCCACTGATGTTGAAAGTTTGTACTGTGACAAATAAACAGTCTATGATTTTATGGCAGCTTCATTTTGACAGTGAGAGATAGAATATCAAAAAGAAAATACAGAAAATTAATTAATATTTAAATAAAAAATAATTTGCATTGATCCTCTAATAACCAGCCAAAGTATGTTGAACCCAGCACTGCATTACAGACACCTGTCCCAAAGTGTCACCTGTATAAAAGGCCACCTGCCAACAGACTCAGAGACACTCCAACATCTGCACCATGGCAACACTCAGGGACAAAATGGCTGACCTGCACAAGGCTGGAATGGGCTGCAAGGCCACAAGTAAGAAGCTGGATGAGAAGGTGACGACTGTTGGTGCAATTATCCAGAGGTGGAAGAAGTACAACATCACCATCAATCGACGCTGGCCTGGAGCTCCATGCAGGACGTGGCCTCATGGAGTCTCAATGATCAGGAGAAAGGCTAAAAATCAGCCAAGAACTACAAGAGAGGAGCTGGTTGAGGGTTCGGGACCACAGCCTCCAAACAAACACTGGTGACACACCGAGACGTAACGTTTCAAATCCTGCAGTGCACACAAGGATCCTCTGCTCAAGAAGGCTCAGGTCCACCCCGCCTTCAGTCTGCCAATGAACACCAACGACCCAGAGAGTCGTTGATAAGGTGCTGTGGTCAGACGAGGCCAAGAGTGGGCTCTTTGGCTACAACTCAACTCCACAAGTTTGGAGGAAGAAAATGACAGAATATGACCTCAGAACACCGTCCCCACCAGCACGGTGGTGGAAGTATTATGTTTTGGGGTGTTTGTCTTCTAAGGGCACAGGCCGGCTTCACCGCGTCAACGGGAAGATGAACGGGGCCGTGTGGATGACGACCTCCTTCCTTCTGTCAGGGCAGTGGAAACGTTTTCCAGGACCACGACGACCCAAAACATGCAGCCGAGGAAAACAAGACGAGGCTCCAGAAGAAGCATGTGAAGGTCATGGAATGACCTCAACCCACTGGAAATCTGTGGACAGCTGAAGCCTAAAAACCTCCAGGCTTAGGAGACGCTCTGCAGAGGCGTGGCCAAAACAAGTCTGACCTCATAAACACGAGAGCCGCCCGGCTGCTGGCCAACCACGGTTTAAATGACGTCTCACTGGGCTCACATACTTATTTCCTTCAATAAAATGCTATTTTTTTTTTCTAATTTCATGTAATTTTCTCAGTTTTTCTTTAATTTTTTGTGTCACTGTTAAAATAAAGCTGGCATAAAATTCTGAGACGTTTCATTTATTTTTTTGTAGAAACATTTTTAAATACTTATTTCCTCCAATATGTGTCTGAATGTTTCACAGAAGGTGTTTAAAGCACAATCAGAATAAAAATGCTGGTTCTGTTCGGAAACATTAGAAATTGTCGTCCAAAGGAGGATCGTTGACGTGTCGATGCTGAGCCTCTTCATCACCACAACCAGAGACGGTGCAGTCGACCCTCTCTGAGGAAACCCGTCTAACACCAGTTACAGTCTCTGATTTCCCTTCAGGACTGAAACCATTTTTGAATTTAATCAAATTCAAGTGTCACTAAAGTCACTACAGCACAAAACTGTGAAAATATGTATGAATGCTGTTATAAACCTTCATACTTACGAACAGATCAGAGGCTGGCAGCAGGATTTACTCTGTCAAATTCTTTTTGTCCTCAGATTTCTACTTCTCAGTTAGCTTCTCAGTTAGCTTCTCAGTTAGCTCCTCAGTTAGCTCCTCAGTTAGCTTCTCAGTTAGCTTCTCAGTTAGCTTGTCAGTTAGCTCCTCAGTTAGCTTCTCAGTTAGCTCCTCAGTTAGCTTCTCAGTTAGCTTCTCAGTTAGCTTGCAGGCTAGAAACAGACTAGCAGCTGAAGCACTGGCTCCTAACAATGTGGTAATAAGAGTAAAGGCAGCTCATTCATTAGTAAAAGGTTTCCAGGTTTTCTCGGCTCTAGTGACCTTTATGAAAACGGTCAGAAGGACAGCAGGTTGTTGAGAACTACGGTGTAAAATATCTGCCACCCAAATAAGTAAAGTCTTATATTAGGGATGTACATTATATTTTATATTCAGGAGGGTGTACTGAAAGGTCTAATTATGACTAAATGAATTAGAAATGTCACCAAATCGGTTGTTGTAAGATTTTCGGCCACAGGTTTCTTACTCTTCTTAATGATTTGTCCCACATGTGAACTTTTGTTTCGCTGAAGGTTTTGGTTAAGTTTCATTTAATACATTTTGTAACTCCTGGTCCTTCAGCTGCTTCATGTTTTCAAGAGGGATGTTGTATAAAATGTAAACAGTGGTGGAACGTTTTACAAACATTTTTATATGTTTTAGTAAATTAATGCATAAACATACTAATAAATAAAATATTTGCAGAGTTAATCAGTCACCTGCACATCATGGAGTTTGTTTTGAGCTGTTTTTGTCAATCAATATTTACTCTTTGCTGCCTCACAGTTATTAAGCTCTGGGTTCAGATGGTGATGCAACCCGTCTTCACTTGCAACCAGAAGATGCTGAAGCGGAAACAGTTGTGGGGCAACGCAACCCGTTCAACAACAATGGGGAAAACATCTTTATTGTTATGCTGCTTTTTCTTTTTAGCTCATTACAGATGCACATCTGCTCCACATCATAAAAAATTCACATTACGCTTTGAATTTCAGTTGGAAATTATATATTTACCATTTGATGCCTCTGTATTTATTGTGATTAAGGCTTTCAGTCCATCTACATCTGCAACATGTACATTCAAAAGGTAGGATAAAAAGAAAATATTTAACATTTAAAACCTGAAGGTAGCTTCCTTTTCCTTATTAGGAGTTTCAGTACACAGGGTTCCCCCAGTATTATAAGCCTGGCGGGCCTCCAGGCTTTACTTGGGCCCCCACCAGGCTAAGCACTGTTTATTTATTTAAGTCTTTTTAAAATGTTTGCATTTTTTAACACTACCTGATGTTCAGGTATTAATCTTACAATCTTTCAATAACACATATTTATCAAGTGATATTTTAAACATGTTTTAACTGAAAAACACGACAGGCTGCTGGATGAATGAACCAGGCTGAGCTTCCTCTTTATGTTATAAAGGCAGAATATTCTGATGCATTTTAAACAGCTGTGATATTCTGATAGCTGACTTTAGAGTATCTACATGTTGGATGTTCTGCTGGTTTTTAGGAAAGTAGGATCTGATCTAATGACTCGGTTCTGACCGGATTGACCCAATCCAGAAGAAACTGAAGTTTAAAAGCTTCTAATTTATAGTTTGCATGGAATATTTTCTGTATTTGACCATTATTATTATTATTTTAAATGACAGGAAAATTTGAAGCCCGTCAGCCATTTTGACAGGTTATAATTAACCTGTCAAAATGCATGCGCAGACATGTGCATGTGTCTGCGCATGCACAGACATTATTGACTTTATCCAAAGATTTAATCGCAGAGGCAACTAAAATCAATCAATAGGAAAATCCTCTCTGAAAATCACCTCCTGGACTCTGAACTAACAGCGTCTTTCTGACCGGAGCTGACGGCCTGTTGAGGAGTCAGAGACCTCCTGTCTCCTGCTGACTTCAGGAGGAGTCAGGAGGTCTCTGACTCCTCAACAGGAGGAGTCAGAGACCTCCTGACTCCTCCTGTTGAGGAGTCAGAGACCGGAGGCTTTGGAGAGTTGCAGTGATCTGTATCTGTCCGTTTAATTTAATTCCAATAAAAACCTGTTTCCCCATCTGATGCTGTTTACAAACTCCTCTGTATTTAAAACATTTTTAACAGGACGGATATTCCAGTAAAAGGACTAGTGCATACATCTATAGCTTTTCATTTTAAACCGGTAGGATATTCTGATGAAGGAAGTGATGATCTTGTGGTTTCGTCGTGTATATAAATTGTTCCAATGCTAAGCTAACCATAACTCTTAGGCTTCCACTTCAATCCCGTCACTCAGATCCAAAGTATTTAACATGAACAAAACCTGCTGTAGTTTTCTGTTCATAAACATGACGGTAGCAGTTTTGGACGCGTAGCACGGATAGATAGACTTAGCTATCTATCCGTGCTACTGTAGGGAAATCTAACGAGGTAGCTCAGATAGTCAGAACAAGAGAAACCACACAAAATATCCCGATGAAACGCAAACCCAGCCCGCGCAGGGTAAAGAACTCTTCAGCTGATCGGTTTGGATCAACTGACTGATGAACCAGCGCAGGTTCCTCTGCAGATGCGACCAGGAGGAATTGGTGAGGCTGAGAGTTCAGACTGTAGCGGAGAAGTGGAGTCGTTTCATTTCATTTATTATAAGTTATTGGGGCCTCAGTCAGTGGTTTGTGTCACGACGTAGGAGAAAAGGTTGGATGCTTTCATCTGTATGTGTGATGGGATCTGGATTCAGGTTCAACTAGTGAATATTATCTAAACCGCATAAAAATGCAGCTCAATGTTAATATGATTATAATTTGATGGGTAAAAATAGCAGATGGCGGATTTTTTATGCTGTCCGTCAAAATGACGGAGAACAAAAAAGTCCAGCGCNCTTTCTCGCACCCAGCTTAAACAGAGTTTACTTCAGTTCTGGGTAGGGTAAATCTCGGCAGATTTAGGAAACTCAATTCACCCGTTAGACGGAGAGCTGGGAGCAACATCTCCCTCCTCTCAGAAGAGGAAGTAGAGAGAGAGAAGGGGGGGGGGGTGTTGTGCAACAACAGCAGACATGTGCATGTGTCTGCGCATGTACAGACATTATAGACTTTATCCAGAGATTTAATTGCAGAGGCAACTAAAATCAATCAATAGGAAATCCTCTCTGAAAATCACCTCCTGGACTCTGAACTAACTGCGTCTTTCTGACTGGAGCTGATGGCCTGTTGAGGAGTCACAGACCTCCTGTCTCCACGAGGAGACAGGAGGTCTGACAGGAGACCCAACAGGACTCCTCCTGTTGGGTCTGTGACTCCTCCTGTTGAGGAGTCACAGACCGGAGGCTTTGGAGAGTTGCAGTGATCTGTATCTGTCCGTTTAATTTAATTCCAATAAAAACCTGTTTCTCCTGTCTGATGCTGTTTTATTCTTACAAACTCCTCTGTATTTAAAATATTTCTTTAAAAAAGTAGGATACTCCAGTAAAAGGACTAGTGCATACATCTATAGCTTTTCATTTTAAACCGGTAGGATATTCTGATGAAGGAAGTGATCTTCTTGTCGTGTATATAAATTGTTCCAATGCTAAGCTAACCATAACTCTGAGGCTTCACTTCAGCCCCGTCACTCAGATAAAGTTATCCAAAGTATTTAACATGAACAAAACCTGCTGTAGTTTTCTGTTCATAAACATGACGGTAGCAATTTTGGACGCGTAGCACGGATAGATAGGCTTGGCTATCTATCCGTGCTACTGTAGGGAAACCTAATGAGGTAGCTCAGATAGTCAGAACAAGCGAAATCCCGATGAAACGCAAACCCAGCCCGCACAGGGTAAAACGGTTCAGCTGATCGGTTTGCATCAGACGGATCAACTGACTGATGAACCAGCGCAGGTTCCTCTGCAGATGCGACCAGGAGGAATTGGTGAGGCTGAGAGTTCAGACTGTAGCGGAGAAGTGGAGTCGATTCATTTCATTTATTATAAGTTATTGGGGCCTCAGTCAGTGGTTTGTGTCACGACGTACGAGAAAAGGTTGGATGGGATCTGGATTCAGGTTCAACTCGTGAATATTAACTAAACCGCATAAAAATGCAGCTCAATGTTAATATGATTATAATTTGATGGGTAAAAATAGCAGATGGCGGATTTTTTATGCTGTCCGTCAAAATGACGGAGAACAAAAAAGTCCAGCGCTGGTTGTACATATTTAAGCTTCAGTGTTTTTATGTGGAAATATCACCTCTCCGAACCTCGTCTTTGTAAAAGCCTTCTGCTTCCTCCGCGGTATCAACTAGTTCCTTGATTATGTTTTCTGTATCCCAGTGTTAGTTCATTCAGAACCGTTCAGTTAGCAAACCTGCAGGTTCCGAGATGATTCGGGTTTTCCAGCTGGTGCCCGGCAGTCTGAGCTGATGATCGGCCTCTTCCGCCTGAAGGGCGACGCTGTTTATTTCCGCTCGTCTCTCTCTGATGCTGAACCGAAGATGTTTTACTGCAGACTCTCAAATGTTCAGCTACACAGCAGAAACCGCTTCCTAATCGACGATAAACGAGGAAGTCTAGAAGCTAAAGATGCTAACATCTCGTTCGCTTCCGCTGGAAGTCTCACACGTAGACTTCCCCCAGAAACAGTTCACATCATTTTAGTTCCGCCGCGGGTTAGAAATATTTTTTTCCCCTAATTGTTTTTCTTTTATTTTGTTTGCTTGTTTTTGCTTCATCTAAACAACAAAAAAGTTTTTTGGTTGTTGAACAGAGTGTCCCATCCACACAGAGACTGACGGCTTCCTTATTTTACTTTATAGCACATTAAAATAATATTAACAGACAATCAAACATGAATACATTTAAAGCATGCTTCTTTTTCAGAACTGTTATATATTTGGTGTATGTTCAAATTATACATTTATTTCTATATTAGTAAGAAACTCTCTAAAGGACTTCAAGAATAAAATGAGACAAGAAATATTTTGCAAATATAATTA
>NW_006800350.1:17908-39470 GCF_000485575.1 Poecilia formosa
GGATCAACTGACTGATGAACCAGCGCAGGTTCCTCTGCAGATGCGACCAGGAGGAATTGGTGAGGCTGAGAGTTCAGACTGTAGCGGAGAAGTGGAGTCGTTTCATTTCATTTATTATAAGTTATTGGGGCCTCAGTCAGTGGTTTGTGTCACGACGTAGGAGAAAAGGTTGGATGCTTTCATCTGTATGTGTGATGGGATCTGGATTCAGGTTCAACTAGTGAATATTATCTAAACCGCATAAAAATGCAGCTCAATGTTAATATGATTATAATTTGATGGGTAAAAATAGCAGATGGCGGATTTTTTATGCTGTCCGTCAAAATGACGGAGAACAAAAAAGTCCAGCGCTGGTTGTACATATTTAAGCTTCAGTGTTTTTATGTGGAAATATCACCTCTCCGAACCTCGTCTTTGTAAAAGCCTTCTGCTTCCTCCGCGGTATCAACTAGTTCCTTGATTATGTTTTCTGTATCCCAGTGTTAGTTCATTCAGAACCGTTCAGTTAGCAAACCTGCAGGTTCCGAGATGATTCGGGTTTTCCAGCTGGTGCCCGGCAGTCTGAGCTGATGATCGGCCTCTTCCGCCTGAAGGGCGACGCTGTTTATTTCCGCTCGTCTCTCTCTGATGCTGAACCGAAGATGTTTTACTGCAGACTCTCAAATGTTCAGCTACACAGCAGAAACCGCTTCCTAATCGACGATAAACGAGGAAGTCTAGAAGCTAAAGATGCTAACATCTCGTTCGCTTCCGCTGGAAGTCCCACACGTAGACTTCCCCCAGAAACAGTTCACATCATTTTAGTTCCGCCGCGGCTTAGAAATATTTTTCCCCTAATTGTTTTTCTTTTATTTTGTTTGCTTGTTTTTGCTTCATCTAAACAACAAAAAAGTTTTTTGGTTGTTGAACAGAGTGTCCCATCCACACAGAGACTGACGGCTTCCTTATTTTACTTTATAGCACATTAAAATAATATTAACAGACAATCAAACATGAATACATTTAAAGCATGCTTCTTTTTCAGAACTGTTATATATTTGGTGTATGTTCAAATTATACATTTATTTCTATATTAGTAAGAAACTCTCTAAAGGACTTCAAGAATAAAATGAGACAAGAAATATTTTGCAAATATAATTAAATTAATATTAAAATAACACAAAATCAGTTATTAATTAAATAATGCTTTCTTGTTTAGAAAGCATTATAGAACTAGAGAAAACGACTTTCTGGTCATGTCGTACAGTACGGAGCCTCCTGGGGGACGTAGAGATTTTTCTTTTGCGTTCCCTCACAATATGCTTACCGCAATATTTGCTGGTCTAATTTTTTATGCAGTCACAATGTCAATTTAAAATGTAAAATTTAAAGAGCCTCAGTGAAAACGTGTTTATTCTCTTTGGTGCAAAAAACTGATTGAAAATCGATTTATTCCCTGCATGTTTGTGTCTGCTTGTATAAAGCTGGGATGGAAACGGCCCTTTAAACCAGGGGGGCCCAGAGTGGGTCCTGGAGGGTCAGAGTGGGTCCTGGAGGCCCAAAGTGGGTCCTGGAGGCCCAGAGTGGGTCCTGGAGGCCCGGCATCCTGCATGTTTTAGTTCTCTCCCTGGTGGTAGTGACAACCTCTTCAGCAAGTCGATGTTCTGCTTAGGCCTCTAACGAACCATCATTTGATGCAGGTGTGTAAAACCAGGGAGAGACTAAAACATGCAGGATACCGGGCCTCCAGGACCCACTCTGACCCTCCAGGACCCACTCTGACCCTCCAGGACCCACTCTGACCCTCCAGGACCCACTCTGGGCCTCCAGGACCCTCCAGGACCCACTCTGGGCCCCCCTGGTTTAAACCATTCAGACCAGCAAAAGAGACACAATCAAAACTGTCAGAAATAGTCCAAATAGTTTGGATATATTTTTATTTCTTTCCTTCTTATGGAAAGTTTCTTTTTATGTTGTAGGTTTGTGGTGAATTTCTGTCCTAAAGAAAAAGATATAAAACTTCAGACATTTCACAACAAGACATTAACATACATGAAAAAACCTCAGAAAAGCCTCATGTTGTAGCAGAAAGTACGATGGCCACCGTGAGAAAGGCTGAGTTGGGTTATAACACATGAACTGATCAGAACTCCGTAGAGCCGAGTATCAGCAGCCAGAACCTTAAAGACAAATACAGACCCTTCATTAGCATAAATATCTGATGTATTTATCATTTCACAGACCAACCGGTTTAGGAAACAATGTAGATTACATGTTATTATTATACTCAGGTGAAAATAAGAATGGAAATTAACTGAATGATTGAAGATTTTCAGCTTCTCAAAGGTTCAACGTTTGAAAGTTTTCAGTAAAAGTCACCATCCATAAACCTGCAGCTTTAAAAGTAAAAACATGAAAAAGATTATTTTCCCTCTGATTTCCAGTAGATAATCATTAGCAACAGCCTTTGTCCACTGCGGAGTCCTGACTGCAGCGACGGTTGAACTTTAACCTCCAGGGTTTATGACAGGGATGATGCTTAAGCTTCTGTTACATAATCTGAGTCTTAACAATAAAACGTTTTTATAAATGTGTGTGAAACTTATTAACATAAAACTAAGAGTATCCACATTTGTCTCCAACTACAGCTACACAGGAAAAATGTATCAGTTCTCACTGGTGATAAATATATTCAGCAAAAATTATTTCAGAACTTTAAAGGACTTTAAGCAATAATTGAGAATTATCATTCAAAGAAATTTTATTTTTCAGTAACTTTAAAAGTTATCTTGGAAAATATGACAACAAAAAGGATAAGAGTTTATTCATAAAGTTACATTTTAAATACTTAATAGGTCCAAGTCATCTAAAACTTGACACACTGAATAGCAAATCGTGTTTCTTGTGAACAAAGTAAAACTTTATTAAGACAAAACTTTGCCAAATGTTAATACTTTGCATAAAAAACTCAGAATGAAACACAGCATCAGAATTAAAAAACAGTATTAGTTGATTTACATGATTCAGGAACGGATTCATTCAGGCTGGAGCAACAGACCTGATTTTAATGAATCATTAAAATGTATTTAACCTCCTGCTGGTTTGGCAGAAGGAAACATTTTATTTCCTGCAGCAAGTGGAAGATGATCTGAGTGGAAAAGATAAAACATGGTTGATGTTATTTATCACAACTTTATAATTAATGCTTTAGCTGATCAGTGCAGTAACCATTCTCTAGCTGAAAACAAACATTTAAACACAGTGTTGGTAAAACTAAAGGAGGGAATTTACAACAGAGGCAGTGGTGGAGAGTTTTAGTCAACAGACCAACATCACTAAGTTGGACGTCTCCAGTCCAAACGCTCTGATCAGGTATCGATGAGGCACTTTGTTATCCGGACCAGTCTTTGTTTTTCGCTCAGCCCATGTCGGTACGGGACACTTTTCATGACACGTTTACCAGGTTCAGCAGCGTCTCAGTCTGAGCCGATTCTAACGGACCCAAAACAAGAGACATTTGGTCTGCTTGAACTTCAGCAACATTAAATGTTTGTGCATCTTGAATATGAATATCTGGTTTCTGCTCTACATATGCTGTAAGTTGCTACCTTATAAAGTAAACTGAATGACCTGGAGGCTTCTTAACCCTGAGTTTTTCTGTCGGGCCGAACCTTCGTGGTGCCTACAAAGATTTTATCACCAGGAACAACAACGGCTTGTTTGTTTGAAGTCCATCATTTGGGAGAAAGATTTCTTGCATAATTTACAAGAATCATGTTTTGGTTCTTTACCTGAGGGAAGTTGCTCTCTCAACTTCTTCAGATTAAATTAAATTAAATTAAATCCAAGCTACATGTTTGTATGTGCTGCTGTATTTTAAAGATATTAATAAAAGTTTCCAGAGGTCATCATAGGGCTGGCTGACCTTTGAAGACCTCTGGAAAAGTTTATTCACATCTTTAAAATGATAGCAGCACAAAAAGAACATGTAGCTGCACAAACGTTTGACACCAGTTTAGTTTAAATCTGAAGGTTTCGGGGCCAAAGTCTCCTCTTGTGTTTTTACTACAGTCGACAAAATGTTGGTCACAAGGAAAGAAAGGCCTGGACTCGTTTCCTACAAAGAACATGGCTTCTCACTTGTGTGACTGTGAAGGTGACGAATCAAATCAATATTTTTTCTAAAAGATTTTTTGCACAATTTACAGGAAGAAGGCCTTTTATCTTTGTGAGTCGTCTTGAGAAGAGCCAAACAACTGGGGTTGCTGAGAGGCTCACCTGTGTGAGCTCTGCGGTGACGAGCCAAATTACTGCTGTGCTTAAAGGTCCTACCACAGAAGTCACAACAAAATGGCCTCTCATCCCAGTGAATCCTTCTGTGTCGAGCCAAGTAGCTCCTTCTACTGAAGGATTTATCACACAGTTCACAAGGATGCGGTTTCTTGTCTGTGTGAGTTCTAAGGTGACAAGCCAAACTACTCTGGTTGATAAAATGTTTGTCACACAAGTCACAAGAAAAAGGCCTCTGATCCCAGTGAATCCTTCTGTGTCGAGCCAAGCAGCTCCTTCTACTGAAGGATTTATCACACAGATCACAGGGATTCTCCATCTCTGTGTGAGTTCTAAGGTGATCAGCCAAACTACTGTGGTCAATAAAATGTTTCTCACACAGGTCACAAGAATAATGCTTGTCAGCTGTATGAGCTTTATGATGACGAGCCAGATTACTGCTGTGTTTAAAGGTTTTACCGCAAAAGTCACAAGGAAACGGCCTCTCATCTCCGTGAATCCTTCTGTGACGAGTCAAATACCTCTTTTTACTGAAAGATTTATCACACAGTTCACAAGAATACAGCTTCTCATCAGTGTGAGTTTTAAGGTGATCGGCCAAACTGCTATGTTTGCTAAAAGGTTTGTCACACAAGTCACAAAAATAAACCTTTTTACCCGTGTGAGCTCTCCGGTGATGGGCCAGATTGCTACTGTGTCTAAAGGTTCTGCCACAGAAGTCACAAGGAAACGGCCTCTCATCCCCATGAATCCTGATGTGACGAGCCAAATAACTCCTTTTATTAAAAGATTTGTGACACAGTTCACAGGGGTAAGGTTTCTCGTCTGTGTGAGTCGTAAGGTGGTTGGCCAAGCTACTATGTTCGCTGAACTGTTTGTCACAGAAGTGGCAGGAATAAGGTTTGTCAGCTGTATGAGCTTTACGATGATGGGCCAGATTACTACTGTGTCTAAATGTTCTCCCACATAAGTCACAAGGAAACGGCCTCTCATCCCCGTGAACCCTTATGTGACGAGCCAAATAACTCTTTTTACTGAAAGATTTGTCACACAGTTCACAGGGATACGGTTTCTCATCTGTGTGCGTTCTAAGGTGTAGCGTTAAAGCCGATTTCCAAATGAAACCTTTTCCACAAGTCAGACATAGGAAAGGCTTCTCCTCTTTATGGGTTTTAAGGTGATAAATCCAATTCTTACGAGCTGTGAAAGATTTTTCACACATGTCACAACAATATGTGTTCTGGTCGCTTCCTTGCTGCTGTGGGTTCAGTTCTGCAGGGGAGTTCAGTGGGACCGGCTGGTTAGTGCTTGGCTCTGGATCAGTGCTGTCATGAGCTGGAGTCACCATCGAGGTTTCAGGCTCCTGCTTCACCTCAAGTAGACCTTCATCCTGGCTGTTGTAGAAATCCTCCGGTTCTGCTTTAATCTCCACAGATTCTGTTTCCTCCTTTATAATCTGCAGCTGTTGTGGTTCGTTGTGGATCATTTCCCCATAAACTGGAGTCACCGTAGAGGCGCTGGTCTGCTGCTGCACTGAAAGCTGTTTGTCCTGAAAGACCCACACTTCAACATGTTCTACTTTCTCAAGCTGAGGTTCTGGTTCCTTGTTTGGCTCACTGGCCTGCTGTGGTTCTGCTTCTTCCTGTTCCTCCTTTATTTGCAAATTGTTTGGCGTCTCGTCAGGAATGGAGTTTCTGTCTCCAGTCATCAGAACGCGATCAGGAAGTTCTTCACAGGTAGCGACAGACATGATGCAGTGGAAGATCTGCGGGAATCAAGACCAGCAGAACGCTGTTAACAGAAACTAGGAAGAGTTAAAAGCTCACGAATGTGAACAAGGTTTAATAAGTGAAACTTTGCTTGCAGAATGATGTTAAAACACATTTTCGGTTGAGGGGGATTTATTGAATTTCTTTGTTTCTGTTTCGATGCTTAAAGAATAGTTTAAGGCGTTTGGCCAACCAAACTGGACTGCTATGAAGCTCTGGTGACGTCTGGTGCTACCATCACCTGTTCTGCTAACCCAGGTCAATTAACCCATTACTGCTGCATTCGCCTCAGCAGCAGCTCCAGCCGAAGCTAGATCATGACTAACCATGTGTACTTAACTATATCCTCTAAGAAGGAAAATGTCCTTTCTGAACTGAGGATGCTGAAAGCTTTAAATGTGATTGAAGTAGCCTGGGCCTGCTAGTCCCCTCTGCTAATGCTAGCTAGTACTCTCCTCCTCCATTATCGGCCTATCATCAGTCAGATCAGTAACTGATGTCAGACTGCATGAAGCCTCCTGTGATAAGAAGTTTGCCTCCTCTGGGTGAGTTAGTTTTAATACATGAAAACTATGGACACACAATAATTAATGTAGACCTTATTTAAATAGATGAGACATGGTTTCTGTTCATATGTTTTGCAAATGTGGCTTAATAGGTTTTTTCACAGTGTTATAACTTTTTTAAAGAGTCAACTGTTCCTGGTTTTGTTTGGACTATTGATGTCACAGCTTTATATTTTTGTTTACTAGTCTCTCTTATTTCTAGGAATGTTATTGATTATTATTGGTTATTGGCTTTTAGATTAGAAAACTATTGGTTATCTGTGTCAAAATAAAGTTAACATGCATCTCTCATGATAACGTTTTATAAGCTGACAATGAATCCCATCCTGTTCTGACATAATGAGAAGAACTGTGAAAAACTTGACTTGATTTTATTACTGCTCTTCAACAGTTTCTAGTTTAATGCTTCTGTTGTTTGCAGGTTTTTGAAACTCAGCATTTTAATGGAGCATCTTGCTAACTTGTTTCTTAAAGGGAATTCCTTTGTTAAGTAACACCATTACTAATCTGCCTAATCTAAGTATTTTCCTCTGAACTGCTGTGATCATTAAATTAATTTCGGTGTCTTTAATTTCCCCTGATAAGCTGAAAAAGAGAAATATTGGTGGATAAATAATGGATATTTGGCCATTTAGTTTCAGCTATAAATATTAGTTTTATCTCAAGTTAAACTTGTTAGTTGCTTTAACAAAAAAAATGTGTTTGACTCTTATTAATATTTTTGTTACCAAAATGTTTTACTGGTTGTTTTAATAAATGAAAAAGGTTTCAATCCATTCAGAAACTGAACATGTGTGATTGCAAATTTATGGTGTAAATATTGGTTTCAACTGGAGAGCAGATCCGCCTCTGAAGCCAGACTGCAGACACACCCACTAGCGTTAGCTGATATCAAAGCGCTTTGCTACATTCTCTGCTGCAGATACAGCAGCTTCACTTACCTTTTTACGTTTTTCCCAAACATCAGAGTTGCAGCATTTCCTGTCCGTCCACCTCAGAAAATCTCCGCTTGCTCTTACAGGAACGATGCTGCTGGGAGAAGTACGACAATCTGGACAAATATGAACAGTTTGAATCTGAATAATGTTCCAGTACCAATTGTATCAACATACTGGTTATTTTGACAGCCCTAATTCTGAGTCTGCTTTGTTTTTTTCAAACGCCCAGTCAGCCCCAGCTGCTGGTTAATGAACCAGGCTCAGGTCTGCTGCAGGCTTCTTCCGGTTAAAGGAGAGTTTTCCTCTCCACTGTCGCTACATGCATTTCCAGTTGGCGTGAACGCTGCAAGTCAGAAAAACTTTTAACCAAATTGAATAATAAACAAACTTAATGCATTGTTTAACAGCTAGGATCAACTTAAAATCTGTCTGTATGATTTGATTAAACTGGATTTCTTCTTGTAAAGTGCCTTACAAAGACATGACGTTTAAAATGGATTCAGAATGCACATATGGTAGATATTACCAAATGGTATTTTACCTATTAGTTCCTTTAATAGTGATTAAATCATTCTTTGTTTGGGTTGACAAAATGTGTGTTTGTTCCTGAGGAAGGAAACCGGAACGTTTGACCCAAATGTCATACACGTCAACGGGATTACTGGGGGATGTATGTAAACTTCTGAGGACAGTCAGAAATCAATCTGACACGTTCTGTCATTAACCTAAAACAGCAGAAGTTTAGTCTGATTCGCTTCAGACGGCGAGGAAAAATTAGCTTTCATGTGTAATCTGTCTGCACAAAGCAACCAAAATCACAGAGTTGCTGGCTAACAAATGATGTTGGTTAAATCAATGAACATTATCAGACCAGTCAATGCTGGGCCACAGCCAAATGAAATGCCACTAAAATACCGGAGAATCTTGTTTCTTCATTGATGAATATTTTTCACATCGATTTTGAGCTACTGTTTCCAGTTTCTCAAAAAATTAAAATGAAAGAAAACAAATAACTATAAACGACGCAAATAATGGAGCTGGACGGGACCTGCTTCCTCCGCCTTATCAACTAGTTCCCTGTTTTCAGTGTTGGTTCATTCAGAACCGAACAGCTGAAATACCTGGCGGTTCTGGGCGGATGGATTCTCTCTGGTGATTAACCTAAGACGTTGATACTACAGACACTGAAATATTCAACTCACACAGCAGAAAACGTCTTTAAAACGACGATAAACAGAAGGTAGCTTGGGAGCTAATGCTGCTAGCGCCTCATTTCCACCGGAAGTCTCACAAGGAGAATTACCCCAGAAACAGTTGTGGCCTCTTTCGTTCCGCCTTCAGCTGCTGTTTTTCTCCTCACGTATTAGCTTTCATTCAAGACATGATTGTATTTTCTGAAATAACTCTGAATAATCTACTAGAAATATTAAAATATTTAAACCTTTATTTGAGCAAAGATTCTATATACATTAACAAAAGAAAATTTGAAATGAAGTAAAACATGCAATTTGTGCAAAATATAGTAACTTCAGTAAAATATTATATTCTGTTATATGCAATATATTTAAGTGCATGTTATTTCACTACATATTTTGTGCCTATTAATGTAGTTTAGATAAATTTTAAATTGAAGTAATTTTCATTTTCTAGATTCATTAACAGATCAGTGTGTGAAATTTCTAAACTAAGGAAAGAAACGTGAATAGCCAGAATAATAATAAATAACTAATAATGATCACAACAATGATTCTAACCTGCAATTATCCTGAAACACATTTGCATCTGGGGAAAAAGGACAAAACAAAATAGAAAGAATTCTTCTAAACTTTTATATTTCGATTGTTTAGTAGATTTAGGTCAACCTTAACAAAAACATTGAAAGCAAAACAACATGTAAAAAACTTGATTGGAAATTAGAAGCATCTTCAAGTGTGATGTTTTTAAATGTATTACTTATTTATACTTTCATTGAACAGAGAAAATAGGAAAAATAACCCAGACAATACAATTTTTTAAACATCAACTGAAATGTAATAAAACAATAAATCAAAATTTTTATGAAAAATTATCATGAGAAGTGATAAATAATAAAACAAATATCCATCGCTAAACTCGATTCTAAACGTAAGATGCTGTGGATTATAAATGTTTATTCCAGTAAATTTTGTTAGTTAAAGCTTAAACTTAATGTAAACACATTCAATTGCTCAAAAAACTTTAAAAGAAAAGAACGTTTCAAACAAAAATTTGATCTTGATGTACTGAACATAATGGTGTTAACAGATGGTAAGAATGTTTGTAAAATCTTAACATCTTCAGACAGATTAGAGATATTCTCAAAGAAAATCTGAACTCCAAACACGTTGGTCTGAGGATCTTCACGATGTCAAAGGGTGTACAAATAAAAGCTATGGCTGTTGCACCATGAGCATTTTTCTGGCTGAAAATACTTAGAAAAAGCCGACAAGCTGTGTTTAGACTGAAGTCATGAGATTAGTTCATTAGTTTTCTCTTCAAAAATGTCGAGCCTTTTGCTTTGTATTTTGGAGAGAAATTTCTATTCTGTATACGAGTTTTCTGATGAAGACGCCACAACTCCCAATTCTCTACAGCTATTATAAAACAGCACAGAAACAGAGCTACTAGGTTACTACATACTGATAATCAGTTGATGTCGCTACTTGGGAAATTATGATCCAAATTACTAACCATAATATTTGTCTTTTCCATTTGTCAAAAGTTATTCATAGAAAACCCAAACCTACTTTTTCACAACAGGGATTTTAACCAGCTGAAGGAGGAAACAGAACTGGATAGGTTTGAATTAGCCTTCCATGGATTCCTCTACTGCTAGACACTTCCTGTAGAAGATCTCTTCCCGAAGCCACCAACTTTAATTTGTCCACTCTAAATCTCTCTGATCATTTGTTCTTCCAGTAAGAAGAATGGTCACATAAGGTTCATAATTGATCAAAGCAGCTGGTCTACTCTGATGCAAACCTGGTTTAAGAAGTTGTGATTCAATAGAAGATGAGACTGATATGTTGATGTACATTAATTTAATTTACTGCAGCATTAATCCACACAACATCCAGACTGTTAATACATTTTAATGGTTGTCACTTAGTAAATACAGAGAAATGTTATTTTGATATTTCACTTCATGCATCATGTGTGGAAACCCAAAGTAAAACATTGTGACAATGCATTACAGGTTTTCATCTTTTAGAAAAGTTTCCCTAAACATCACTCCTGACAAACTGCTCAAAAGAACAAAAACAACAAATTGATATTCTCCACTCAGCTAAGACTGGAAATCCACCTGAGAGTAAAAAGTTTTATCAAACAGAACACCACAGGGCTTCAGATCAGATTTAGAAAACTTTTACAAATTGTCAAAAAACAGTCATAGAAAAAGGAAACAGCTACAACAGACATGCTTACCACAGATCTGACAGAGGAAAGGCTTCTATTTTGTGTTCATTCTGACATGGTAATTCAAACTACTTTTATGGCTGAAACCTTTTCCACATGTTCCACAAAAAAAAGGTTTGTCTCCTGTGTGAATTCTCATATGTACATCCAAGCTATGTTTGTGCCTAAAACACTTTCCACAGGTTCCACATGAGAAAGGTTTCTCACCTGTGTGAGTTCTCACATGGCCTTTCAAAACATTTTTTTGACTGAAACATTTTCCACAAGCTTCACATGAGAAAGGTTTCTCACCTATGTGAGTTCTCATGTGCTTAAGCAGATTAGTTTTTTCAATAAAACCTTTTCCACAGGTTTCACATGAGAAAGGTTTCTCACCTGTATGAGTTCTCATGTGGCTTGTCAAATGACTCCTTTGATTGAAACCTTTCCCACAGGTTATACACAAGAAAGGCTTCTCTGCTTTGTGAATTATCATGTGGCTACTCAAACTACCTTTTTGATTGAAACATTTTCCACATGTTTCACATGAGAAAGGTCTCTCACCTGAGTGAGTTCTCATGTGACTAATCATATTACCTTTTTGGTTGAAACCTTTTCCACAAGTTACACATGAGAAAAGCTTCTCAGCTGCATGAATTCTTTTGTGAATAGTTAAATCGTTGATGCATTTGAAAATTTTCCCGCACACTTTACACTGCTTGGACAATTTACCTTTGTGTATTTTCCGGCCTTTCATTCCTCTCTACATCGTCACTTTGTCCTCCATTTTTCTGAGCTCTCTTCTGCTGCTGATCATCTTTGCTGGAATCTGATGCCTTGGTCTTTATATTTTGATATTTTGTTTTTGGGAAGTTCTGAATCAGGATTTTGTTTTCACTGATTTCAAGTTGGTGGTGGTCTGTTTTATCATCAGAAAACTTTAGGATTACGGTATCAACGTTTTGCTTCAGTACTTCCTGGTTTTCATCCTGACTGATGCCTTCAGCCTCTTTCTCTACCATCAGCTCAGGTCCTGATCCGTGATCCTCTGCCTTCACTTGGTTAGGTTCTAGTTCAGCTGGCTCCTCTTTGAGTTCTGGAGATTTAGAATCAGTTCCCTTTACTGTATCCGTCTTCTGCTGTAGTACGTCCTGGTCTTCTACCTCAATCTTTACCATCTGCTGAGCTTCTGACTGACCATCATCTTCCTTCCTTTGTTTCAGTTGTAGTTCTACTGGTTCTCCTTTTATTTCAAAAGATCCAGAATCTGTTTGAATTGAAGTTTCCATTTCTTCTTTCTTTAAAAACTGCTGAGGTTCTGATTCATACTCTTCTTCTTTTACTTGTATAAGTTCTGGTTCCTCTTCCTCTCCTCTTTTGGGTTTTGGAGATTTGGTTCCCTTCTGGTCAAGAACAGAAATCTCTTGTTGGTTGAGGATAAAATGTGGAGCAAAAACATCTGGCTTAATAATAGACATAATTTTGTGGCAAATCTGAAAAAAGGGAAAAACACAACCGCTCATGTTTGTTGTTTGTTGTACTGTCCACCACTCTCAGTTATTTGATTTTTCTGATTGTGTTAAATATTAATAAGATAATTACAGTGGGGGATTTTAACAATCATGCTGACACTGAAAGTTATAGACTAAATGTAATCTTAACTGCTATTTATGACTTACTTGGTTTTGCACATAAAATCTGCAGACCTACACACTTTTCCCTTCACACTCTGGATCTATTTCAGACCAATACATTTCTTCATCTGCTTCTGAACAAATGACACTATTTACTATAAAACTACCCTCTGTGCATTTCTGATAACCACTGAAATTAATTTAATCGAATACTCAAACCTGTGGGAAAATTCCATAACAGTTTATATTTATGCTAATTTATATGGACAACAGAAACCAATTTGGTCCCAATATTGACCCTTGGGGGACACCACAAACAATGTCCAAAAATTAGGACTGAAGGTAGATCTACTTCTCTTATACCGTAGTGTTTTATTGCTTAAGTAATATTTTATGATTAACTGTAATGAAAATTAAATTTAAATGAAAAAAAGAATGAAATCCACAAACTAATATTATTTAGTTACAGTTCTGTTAAAGAACTGTTATGATCCAACAGTGATGTGATCTAAAACTGTTAATATTCAGCCACTTTATTTTAAATGAAGTTGAGGTTAAAAGGTCTTTTTCTATTTTACATTTACTACAACCTAATGAAACCTGCTGGACTTCTTTCTGTTTTACTGAAACGTGAACGTTACTCAGCAGGTTGTTTTCTCTTAACCAGTTAACTGTATGAAAACCTGCCTTCAACGTCTTTTGGAGATTTCGGAATCATATCCATGTTGCACAGAAGAAACTGTGATTCCAACACGATGCACATTTAAACAGACATTGATAAATAGTTGTCATCTCACTGATGTCGTCTGTTCTGATCCCCAAGCAGCAGGGGGCGCTGTAGCAAAAACAACATATCTATATTTGGATCTCTGATTATTATTATTATTATTACTACTATTATTATTATGGCAATATTTTCATAGAGTATCTAAAACTTAAGGCCAAAGAGAAGCATACAGTCTTAGTAAATAATCCCATCTCTCAGCTGTCTATGTAGTTTAATAGCTAACCTCAGCAACGTGTCGAAGCCTCAACAAAGCCTGGATCAGAAAACACAACCCGGAGGTTCGGAGACGATTTGGGTTTTCCAGCCGGTATCCAGCAGTTTGAGCTGATGATTGATCTCTTCCTCAGATTTGTTGGATATTTCTCCAGCAGCAGTTCGTCTGTCTCTGATTAATTTCTCTCTGATGAAGAATATATTGTTATTGAAGACAGTGAAACACGCAGCTCACGCAGAAATCGCCTTCTTAACTTCGTTAGTCAAAAGGCAGCCTGGAAGCTAGCGCTGCTAGCGCCATGTTGTTTACTTCCGCCGGAAGTATCACATGTAGATCTACCTCAGAAACAGACAACACGTTTTAAGTTCCACCTCCAACTGGCGGAACTTGAAACATGTGAGAATGTGAAAAAAAAACAAAAAACAATAAATTTAATAAATATACCACAGGAAGATTAAGAAAGCAAAAATAATTCGAATTTAATTAGTTTTTAAAAACGTATAAAAAAGGACATTTTGATCCACTCCATACAAAATGAAGGGAATGAAAGATATTTATATAGAATACAAAATACAGTTTATGTTACAAGAGGAAGAGGAATAAGCAGGTGGGAGATCATTTTAACTTATCTCTGGTCATAGTTTTTTAAATGACACTAAGACTGGGAATCACCCTACTGGTTTATGTAATTGGTATAATACTGCAGACATGATGGAACATGGTTTTATTAATTGCAGGAAATATATGAAGATTATTGAATATGGAAAGTTTTAATAAGGAACTGATATTTGAAAATAGCCGTTGGTCAGGTGAATAGGGGAAAGGAAAGAAAGGAATATTTCGTTTTTTGAAAAATAATGATTTGAGAAGAATTTGAGGAGCGGTTCGGAGTAGTAAAATCCAAGAGATGGCAGTAGTGCAACACTGATGCTGTTAAAAGGATCCGCCATTATTTGTAGCAATCAACTTTATTTGGAAAATATTTATTTTAGATGTAAAAACAATATAGTAATAATACTGTAAGTTATTTAGGTTTGATAAATTTTAGAATATTGTCACATGAACGTGAGCATGTTGTTCTCACTGCAATGCATTCTGGGTAAATGACGTGAAATTGGTTCAACCATAGACATAATATAAGAATAGACGCTCAATAAAAGTGAGAAAGAAATTGACAAACTGTTATTTAATTTTGTGTGGAAGAATAAGACTCACTATACTAAAAAATCTACTCTAATCAATTCATATGAACATGGAGGACTTAATTGTTTATCTTTCTCTATTTTGACTAATACCTTTAAAATAAATTGGATCCGTCAATTTTTTAATTCTCCAGTGTCTTTCTGGAATTTTATACCTTCCCATATTTTTTCTAAATTTGGTGGTCTGAATCTCTTTTTAGTTTGTAATTTTGATATAACGAAACTCCCAACAAAACTCTCCAACTTTCACCGGCAGGCCTTTTTATCAAGGTTACTCATCTACAAGGAATTGGTGTTTGGCTCCTCTACTATTTATGCCGATGCCCTTCTGTGCCGTGTTCATGTATTTATCCATGTGTCCGCTTATCTTAGCCGCTATGATGCCTGACATGAGCTTCCATGTTGTAGAGACAGGTTATCGGCCGATAGTTGGATGGAACTGAACCCTTTGAGGGATCCTTCTGGATCAGGATTGTGCGCCCTTCAGTTAACCATTCAGGGTGAGTCCCATTTTGTAGCAGCTGGTTCAGTTCAGCTGCCGGTCGCTCATGGAGGGCAGTAATATATATATATAAGAGATGTGCCAATCAGGTTTATTCCTGCTGATTCCGATTCCAATCACCCATACCGATCACATAATAATAATTTTTTTAATCATAAGCACTACCGGTTACATTATGTGGAAAAAGGAACCCTGAATTCACCTTAATTTAGATAAAAACTTGTTTTTAATAACTTTTTCCAAGAAAAAAAACAAAAGAAAACAGGCATTTGCTTGTCTGTTCATCCATTTAAAGCAAATATTTATAAGCAGAGTTACACAGATGTGATTGTCCTCTTTTTAGGAAGACCTTTATGTCATAATTGATGGTAGGCTTCTACCCCACATGCAGAATCAGGCCTGGAGATCAATGGTGAGTAACAGTTTATTAGTAGAAAAAAACTATCACAAATGTCTAGCAGGTGATCCGTAGGAATAGGTCCGAGTCTCGCCTGGAAGCGGAGAGACAGGTCAATGATTTTGCCAGAGGTGGACAAAAAGTTTGATGGGTTAACAGGAGTAATCAGCTTACGTCTTCTTGGAAGGCTTTCCGATGGGGCGGAAAGCCCAACCGGGAGATCCAAGGTGAGTGTCTCTAGGGGGGAACGAACGGTGGGGGCGGGCAAGCCGGTGAGGTTCTGAGCTGCAGGCGGATTCGCCAATCGGAGTCGGCTAATACCTGGAAATGAAAAACAGGAAACGAGTGAGGAAGGCAGACAACAGGCAGAGGTTTTCTCAAGAAGGTCACAATAATACTAGCGTTTCTCAGGAGAAGGCTTAGCAAGCTAGAGACTACCGTGAAGGAATAATCCTCCAGAGGGGGAGAGGCCTGGTAGCTCCTTCAATCCTCTCTTGGCTGATGATCCAACGAGCTTCAGGCATGCAGCTCCAGTCCAGGCCACTCCCCAACAGGGAGCCAAAGGGGAGACACTTTTCTTTAACGAAAAACCCAGTACCTGACACTTTACTTTCTATTATTGGCTACGATATGAACGTAATGTGTGTCTGTTGTGAACCTCAGGGAGACTTTGTGTTGCCGACATAGATATATATTCTGATCCCAGAGCATTTTTTTTTTATCTCCCAACAAGTGGTTTCATCATTGAGACCTGAATTTTTTTCCAGGTTCACTACTGAGAAATTCAGTCGCACTCTTGAAATCTGCCAACTTCTGATTTCTATGTATTATGGGTCTTTCTTGTTTCATACTTTGTTTTTTGTGTACTATTAGTTATTTCCTAGTTAACAGAAAATACAGATAGTTTTAGATTAGAATAAAGAAAATAATTGACAGAAAAAATAATTGACAGAAAACTTCCCATTCAGAATTAACATTTACCGTTAACCAGCTGGTCACTGAATGAAATTGTTCAACAGCAGTGTCTTTGATGTGACTTCGTTTTTTTAGTAAACTATTTTTTGTTTTGTATTTTTAAGAAAGAAAGCTGAACTAAAGTAGGTTGTAGTCTGAGGTTTTCACCTTAAGTTTATTCTGAAAAGTGTGGTGGGTGTGGACAACTGGGCTCCTCATT
This sequence comes from Poecilia formosa, assembly GCF_000485575.1. NCBI lineage: Eukaryota > Metazoa > Chordata > Actinopteri > Cyprinodontiformes > Poeciliidae > Poecilia > Poecilia formosa. The sequence goes on from NW_006800350.1 coordinate 34,775, forward strand.
AGACTTGATTGTAGCTTCAAGAATCCTTGTCCATCAGTTTCAAGTTGTGCATCAATAGTAGCCTTAATGCTGTGTTCACCTTTCCATAAAGACAAAATGTGAAGAAACCATCCAACAGTTCTAACAGTTGAACAGTCCTTGTTTGCATCTTCAAAATGTTAACATACTTCAGCTGTGGGGCTCCTGGTTCAGCAGACATCCAATGAAAGATGAACAAAGAATCTGCTGTAGTAGGAATTATCCTAATGTTTCAGTACTAATCTCTTCAGATTTGTCACAACATTTTATTACTCCTGTTCTGGGTTGCTAGAAAAGTAAAAGTACTCCATAATTTATAAGCTAAAAAAAGTTACTCTGGATAATAATCTAAAAAATATAATATTGTTCTAAAGAAGTTAGTTCTCCACAATTTCTAAAAGTAATCAAATAAACTAGTCAGAGCAAGGAAAAAAAACACATCAGGGAAGTGTGCACATGTAGCAACATTCAGATAATACAAAGATACGAAAGGTGGTTTGCCATGTATGACCATGAACCATGGAGCTCAGTCTCCCAGGCAACAGTCTGATATGATGGTCCTATCTAAGAGCAAGTCCTTGGGAGAGAAGTGGGAGGGAGCGTTGTATTTACAAATCTTCCAGGAGACAGGAGATACCCAGCCAAGGCAGACACAGGAGAGCCGATACAGATACAGAATACCTTAGGTCGGGGGGATTGTAAATTTCAGTCTGCCCTAAAGTCTCACCAATACATCTCTGTTCATTCCAATCATCCAAATTAGTGTGGCTGTTTCGCTGGACTGAAATTAGCAACTTCTCCAACATTGATTCCGGTGCAGATTTTAAGCTGTCAATGTTTCCAGGTAACAATGTAAACGCTGTAAAACTCAACCATTAGTGAGGTCAACATTCTAAGTATTTATAAGCAAGTCTATTGACAAATGTCAAATATATATTATGTAATTTATATAAGGGGGCTTCTAATTCAGGTTTTTAATTTTTATTTGGACAAAGTTCAATTCAACTTCTAGAAAATATAGTTTATGTGTCAAAACAAGCAAAAAAGATTATTTGTAGACAAATAAATGTTTGTAGTTAGAGGCGGAACGTAAAATGACTTGACCGTTTCTGGGATAGATCTTCATGTGACACTTCCGGCGGAAGTAACCAACACTGAACTAGCAGCATTAGCTTCCAGGCTTCTTCGTGTTTATCGGTGGTTAAAAAACGGCTTTGCTGGGTGAGCTGAATGTTTAAGAGTCTGCAGTAACAATATCTTCGGTTAATCTTCAGAGAGAATCGACCAGAGAGAGACTAACTGCTGCTGCTGCGGAAATATTCAGCCACACCGGAGGAGGAAGGATCGGTCATCAGCTCAGACTGCTGGAAAACCCGGATCACCTCCGAGCCTCCAGGTAGAGTTTGCTGATCCAGGCTTTACTGGAACTTCGGCATGTTGTTAGTTTCTGGTTTAAAACTTCATTTAAATCTCTGTTTTGCTCATATTAATGAATCTTCAGTACTTTAGATCTATAATATCTTAACTAAATAGAATAAAATAGCATTTATTGTTCCGCAAAGGGCAAATTCTGCAGCATCAGGTGTGAAGATTCACACAAAAAAGTTCTTAAAGTTTTGAAAACAATAGAAAACAAGAGTAACAATTACAACAATAGCAATGTTCTGTACAAAATTATAACTGTGCAGTTATTGTAAATAAAAATATCAGACACGTGATCCAAGGGATGTGCAACTGAGTTACATCACTTTTCCCAAAATGTACATGATGTTCACAGGGAGGAAAACCCATTTCATCATTGGGGGGCGGTCGGCAAAGTTACAATGAAATGTAACGTAAAATGTGTTTAAATTTATTTTATTGTGTTCAAGCTGCAGGGCCAAAAATGACTAGTAAGTAGTGATGCATATCAAAAGTGTTTTTCTCAGTAAACGACCTGCGGAGACCCACAGAAGTCAAACTAAGATTGAAATGTTTAGATCTGAGTTTGATTCAGAGTCACTGATCTAATCTCTGAAACACCTTTACAAAAACCTAATGCTCTGACTAAAAACAAGCTGTAATGAGTGACTCCACTTGATAAAACTCCTCATAAATATTGATTTATTGCAGTGAGTCTCAATACAAGTTATGTGTTATTTAAATTATAACCTTAATTATAATTAAAAGTTGCTTTAAACCTTTTCTTTTTGTTTTTCCATGTCCTGGATGGCTGAACCCATAAATATGTAGAAATTGAATATCTGGGAAGTTTCATACCTTAAGCTTAAGACTCAGCACCAGAAAAATATTAAGATTTTAATTTGTGGTTTTAAAGGCTCTATGTTGAAGATGGTAAGAATTAAAGGCGTACTTTATGTTTTTACTGTCAGCTGCCCCTCTGCTCCCAGCTGCTGGTAACGCTTCTGAGTTAGAGAGACAAATATAATTGAAATACCTTTGACAGAAAAAAGAGCCAAGTCTAAGTAATGCACAGCCGATCCAAAGTATTCGGCCTCCTTGAACTTTTCAACCCTTTGCTGCTTTCCAGGCTTCAAACATAAAGATCTAAAACTTTTATTATTTTGTGAAGAATAAACAACAAGTGGGACACAGTCGTTTGGTGGAACAAAATTTATTGTATATTTTCAACTTTTTTAACAAATAAAAACCTGCAAAGTGTGGCGTGTAATATGATTGGGCTCCTTCACTGTCAGTGCAGCAAACTCAGCCCAGACGTTCAGTTTGGGTCTCTGAATGATCCAACGTTGTCCTAACGATGATGAACAGAACCCACCTGTGTGTAATCAGGGCCCGTATAAATGCACCTGCTCTGTGATCGTCTCTGGTTGTTTAAAGCGCAGAGAGAATCATGGAGGCCAAGGAACGCAGCAGGCAGGGCCCAGAAGTTTAAAGCCGGTTTTGGATGCAAAAGGAGCTTTAAACACCTGAAGGAGCTCTGAGCAGCGATCATGTTGAAATGGAAGGAGCATCAGACCGAATCTACCCAGACCCGGCCGTCCCTTAACTGTCATCTGGAACAAGGAGAAGACTGATCAGAGATGCAGCCAAGAGGCCCAGGATCACTCTGGATGAACTGCAGAGATCTACAGCTCAGGTGGGAGAGTCTGTCCATAGGACAACAGTCAGAGGGACACTGGATAAATCTGGCCTTTATGGAAGAGTGGCCAGAAGAAAGCCATAAAAAGGCATCCATAAAAATCAGGTTTAAAGTTTCCCACAAGCACCTGGGAGACACAAACATGTGGAAGAAGGAGCTCTGGTCAGATATGATTGGCATAAAAGCAACACAGCTCATCACCCTGAACACACCATCCCCACTGCCAGACATGGTGGTGGCAGCATCATGGTTTGGGCTGCTTTTCTTCAGCAGGGACAGAGAAGATGGAAAACATTGATGGAAGACGGATGGAGCCGAAAACAGAACCGTTCTGGAAGAAAACCTGCANAAAAAATCTGCTCTAATCAATTCATATGAACATGGAGGACTTAATTATCTTTCTCTATTTTGACTAATACCTTTAAAATAAATTGGATCCGTCGATTTTTTAATTCTCCAGCGTCTTTCTGGAATTTTATACCTTCCCATATTTTTTCTAAATTTGGTGGTCTGAATCTCTTTTTAGTTTGTAATTTTGATATAATGAAACTCCCAACAAAACTCTCCAACTTTCACCGGCAGGCCTTTTTATCAAGGTTACTCATCTACAAACACAACTTCTCTCCTCACCGGTATTTCATTTGGAATAATAAGGACATCCTATATAAAAAGAAAACTATATTTTTTGATTCCTGGTTTACTCGTAACATTATTCTGGTTGACCAATTGTTTAACAGTGATGGCTTGTTATTGAGTTATGAGGAATTTCTCTCTAAATTTAATTTTCCTGTCTCTCCTGGAGAATATGCAAAAGTTTTTGGTGCCATTTCTACAAAAATTTGTATGTTATTCAAGCAGAAGCCGAGAGTCGGTTATCATAAAATATGTCTTAAACGTCTTCCTCGTAACAATAATAAATCGATCAGATCCCTGTTCCAGAGGGAAATGACCTCTGCTCCTGTAGTTGTACCATATTGGAATCGTTTTCATATTAATATATCCTGGAAATTGACCTGGCTGCTCCCAAATCACTTTCTTCTCACTAACAAGGTAAAAGAAGTGTCTTTTAAACTCATACACAGAATCTACCCTGTTAAAGTCTATCTACAGAAGTTCAACTCTAACATTGATGTAAACTGTTCCTTCTGTGACATTTGCCCAGAATCAGTCACTCATTTGTTCTGGTTGTGTTCTTACTCTAAAGTATTTTGGCAACATTTTTGTAACTTTGTTAACTCATAAATATCAGCAGGCTTCCAATTATATTGGAAAAATATCTTGTTTGGATTTCAACAAAATAAAAAAATGAATCTTTATCAATTTATTACTTTTAAAGGCTAAATTTCACCTACATAAATGTAAATTTTTTAGGAAAGACCAGACTTTTTAGTTTTTTTGATTGAACTTAAACATTATATATTTACAATTCAACCTTCAACTAATCAAAAAGCATAAACAACAATATGGACTTGCAATCAACTTGTTATTTACAAGAAATAAAGTTTATATATATATATAAAAAATTCCCCTCTCACCCTCCGTGGGTGGTCTCTTTCATCCTCTGAGCTCGGGTCCTCT
>NW_006800350.1:40343-62524 GCF_000485575.1 Poecilia formosa
CTTGCAGCTGTAATCGCAGCACAAGGTGGCGCTACAGAGTATTAACACAAGGGGGCCAATAATATTGACGCCCCACTTTGCAGGTTTTTGTTTGTTAAAAACGTTTTAAAATATCTGATAAATTTCACTCCACCTCACGATTGCTGTTGATTTTTCACAAAATAATAAACATTTTAGATCTTTTTGTTTTGAAGCCTGAAAAGAGGCAAAAGGTTGAAAAGTTCAAGGGGGCCGAATACTTTGACAAGGCGCTGTAGATCAGGTTAGCTGGTTCTGATTTAAGGCATAACGAGGCAGTTTATCATGATTCAGCCAAAGTAATGAAATGATAAACTGCAGTCTGATTTTTATTGTTGATGTTTCTTCCTATTGAGCAGTGAAAGTAAATAAAATGTGTTTCATGTCTTTTGCTTTAAGTATTGACTTACTGGAGGGTTTGTTTGTGCTGCAGAGCCACAGCTAATCGCTAGCTACCAGCTAATCGCTAGCTACCAGCTAATCGCTAGCTACCAGCTAATCGCTAGCTAACAGCTAATCCCTAGCTAACAGCTAATCCCTAGCTAACGGCTAATCCCTAGCTAACAGCTAGCTCCTCTCTTCAGATCCAGTATTCTGATTACTGGATTTGAAATAGTAACGCGTTACTGACATCACTGATCAGTTCATAAAGTTGTTTCATTCCAACCATTTGAATCCATAACTCTAATGTAAAAACATCGATTTTCCCCAAAACGCCGCGTGTAGCCGCTCCTAAGTAGGCGGGGCTTGTAGCTCCTACGCCTGAATCAGACGTCTCCTCTGATTGGCTGATGGATGAATATAGCTCATGTTTACATCCATTACTGCTAAGATTTTAATGACTTTTTGCGTGAAGCTTTTTCACATTTATTTAATAAAAACACCACCCCTCAGGGTTTCCCCCAGTAAACCTGCTCAGCCCGGGGCGCCAAGGCGTCCACCATGTTGTTGTATTAAAGATGTTGAGTAGACAGGAAATGTAAAAATATTACTGGGTGATTATACGTAACAGGAAAACATCTCCAGTGAAACGATATTTAAACCCACAACTAGTCTTAAAAACAACAAATCAAAAAATACAATTAAAATGAATATCAATTATTTGCACTTCTGTTTAAACCAAATTAGGTCAGCAGCTCAATCGGCCCCCCAGGGCTTCAGGGGCCATAAATGCTGACATTTTAACACAAACCACAGACACATAAGTGTAACATTTGTTTATTGAGATGATCAATGTTGCTGAATTTGATTCAGTGGTTTCAACATAAATTTAAATATTTTAAATTAACATTTATATGTAAGATTTTAAGGAGCTGGTAGGTTTAATTTGTAAAAGTTCAAAGAACAATATTCATAGTGAGAATGTTTTGTTACCATAGCGACAATCTGATGCTCTGAGTTTAATCTTTGAATTTGAGCTGTTTGTTCACAAATACAAATTAGCAAACTGGATTTTTATGTTGGCCAGTTAAACTCCTCCTCCTCTCCCAGATTAAATCCAACTCAGAAGCTGTTAGAGGTGCTGATGGGGCCCCTCAGTCAGATTCTGCCCCACGCCTCATCAGCCTTGGACCGGCCCTGCAGGATGAGTTAAATCTGCTGCACTGAGCAGGGATGAGCAACAAACAGGAGATTTAATTCAATGCTGCTAATGTGGCTTTAGCAGCTCTGACATTTAGTTTCTGTTGAGTTTTTAAATCACAGAAAATGTTCTGGTTGCTGGAGTTTATGGGATGAAAGTTTCTCAGATTTCTGAGAGTCAACTGCATTGACTCTGACTAAATGGACAAAGCATTTGGTACGGCTTGATGCATCATGTAACTGGAAAAATAATACTACTAATATGAAATAATATAAAACAAGCGTGACTACAGTGAAACCTCCTCCCTGGGCTGAACCTGCATGGTGAGGTTAGCAATGGTTCGGGACACAGACATGAACTTTACAGGGCAGACAGCGCCACACGCTGGGCAGCATGTTGAGATGGAAATGCTGCATAATTCTTTGTTCACAAATATAAATCGTTGTCAACGCTCCTCTGAAGGCGGCTCACATAGAGCTGCACAACCAGAGCTGACACGGCGGGTTTAGACTCCTACCTGGAGAATCTTCAATGGAAGTAGCGACACACAGCACTTGGCCCTGGAGGTGGGGCGCGATACCCCCCACCGCCAGGAGGTGGCACCCTGCTACAGAGCCGGTGGAAAAGGAGCATTGAGGATAAATCTAAGGTTTGAATCCTGTTAGTAATTCAGACGGACTGGAGGGAGAGTTAATGTCTGGACTTTGGTCTAAAAATTCACATACAGAGCCAGGTGGTTCTGATGGACCAGAGCCAGGTGGTTCTGATGAAGTGTAGCATTTTTTTGGGTTCTCAGAAGAGAAAAAAACATCAGACCCTGATGACATCAGACAGAAACATGTCAGGGTCATTTGGGAAGCGACTGGCTCCATTCACTGGTCGTTGGTTTTCTCTGTTCATATTAGGAGGCAACTGTGTTGACGTCGCCTCTTATGTTGATGTTTGGAGGTAACGTCTCTGCCAAAGTCCTAGTTTCCTGTTGAAGTGCAGCAAAACTTTTCCAGGTGAGTCCAGCAGAGTGGAGCTTCTGGTTAACCCCAAAGACTCAGAGTCCAGGTGAAGAACAGTCTGTTCTGTTCTGTAGTAGCATAAACATCCCATCTAGACAGATTATCAGGGTGAAAACCCAGATGTGTCTCAGAATAGACCTGTTTACTTTCTGCTCATGAATAAAAAGCACGAAAGAACGTAAGACAAAGTAAGAGTAACCATAAAAACTGAATATGTTAAACAGGCAAAGATGATCAATGAGGATGAGAGAGAGCGAGATGAGCTGTTCCACTTTTAGAGTCGGAGCACAATGTCGACCCGTTCAGGGTGGTTCCCCCTCTGCCTGGTTTAAAAGCTACAGTTTTCTCGTCTCAAAGCTTCCTGCACCACCGTATTCATGGATCCTGGTCCATCCGTTCCAGGTTGTGCATCACCAGTAGCTTTAGTGCTGCGGTCACTTTGACTCTAAACAATGCAAACCTTGGTCTGCCCTCATGTTTGCACAAAATAAATTCAACTGAACAGTGAGCGCCAACCGTTATTTATATCTTCAAAATGTTCATTTCCTTCAGCTGAGTGGCTCCTGGTTCAGCAACTGGTTCACTGAAAACAAACAGAACCTGCTGTTGTTGTATTAAACTACAATTTTAATTTTATATTTTGTTTCTCCTTTTTTCCCCAGATTTGTCACATTATGTCTGCCATTAAGCAAGATGTTCTTGCTCATCATTTTGACCTGAACCAACAAGAGATCTCTGCTATGAATCCGAGGGAAACAGAATCTCAAAAAATCAGAGAGAGAGAAGAGGAACCAGAACTTCCACAAGTCAAAGCAGAGGAGTTCGGACCAGAACCTCTGCAGATGGTAAAGAAAGGAGACCAGATAATACTGAAGCAGGTAACAGATGACTTAACAGAAACAGATTCTGGATCTCTTGAAATCAAAGAGGAACCAAAGGAAGTAGAACTGCAACAAATGAAGGAAGACGATTGTCAATCAAGTTGTCAGCAGATGGTCAAGACTGATGATGAAGGCTTCAGTCAGGATGAAAACCAGGCTGTACCAAAGCAAGAGACTGTTACATTTATGGTAACGGGTTCTGGATCACTTGAAATCAAAGTAGAACCAGAGGAACTGGAGGTGCAACAAATGAAGGAAGACAATCACCAATCAGAATCGCAGCAGATGGTAAAGATTGAAGCTGAAGGCATCAATCAGGATTATAACCAGGAAGTACTGAAGCAGGAGACATTAATCCTAACTCCGTCTAATAATGAAACAGATCACCAACAACCAGAACTCAGTGGAAACCAAATGTTCTCGCACCAGAAGAGAGTTGAGAAAACCAGAGGGGAAAGTGACAATGCAGAGAAAGGCGTGAAGGACAAGGAAGTTTACAGATTAAAAAAATGTAAACAGTGTAATGTATGTGGAAAAGGTTTCAAGTTAAACACTGAGTTAACAATCCACATGAGAACTCACACAGGTGAGAAGCCTTTCTTATGTGTAACCTGCGGAAAAGGTTTCAGTCAAAAATGTAATTTGAATAGCCACATGGGAACTCACACAGGTGAGAAACCTTTCTCATGTGAAATCTGTGGGAAATGTTTTCGTCAAAAATATATCTTGATTAGCCACATGAGGACTCACACAGAGGAGAGAGCTTTCTCATGTGTAACTTGTGGGAGAACTTTCCGTCACAAGTGTAGTTTGAATAATCACATGAGAACTCACACAGGTGAGAAACCTTTCGCATGTATAACCTGTGGAAAAGGTTTCAGTGAAAAAAATACTTTGATAAGGCACATCAGAACTCACACAGGGGAGAAGCCCTTCTCATGTAAAATCTGTGGGAAATGTTTTCGTCAAAGACATATTTTGAATACTCACATGAGAGTTCACACTGAGGAGAGGCCTTTCTCGTGTGCAACTTGTGGAAAAGGTTTCAATCAAAAAGCCAATTTGAATAGCCACATGAGAACTCACACTGGTGTGAAGCCTTTCTCATGTGTAACCTGTGGAAAATGTTTCAATCAAAAAATCCATTTGGATAACCATGTGAGAATTCACACAGGTGAAAAGCCTTTCTCATGTGAAACCTGTGGAAAATGTTTCCGTGAAAAGCATGTTTTGAATACCCACATGAGAACTCACACAGGTGAAAAGCCTTTCTCATGTGAAACCTGTGGAAAATGTTTCCGTGAAAAGCGTATTTTGAATAGCCACGTGAGAATTCATACAGGTGAGAGACCTTTCATATGTGGAACCTGTGGGAAATGTTTTGGCCATAAAAATAGTTATACTTACCACATCAGAACTCACAAAAGGGAAACCTTTCACTCATCATACTTGTCCTAATGATGTCTGTTCCAGCTCTAATTTGACATGCGGTAAAATTTTGTTTCAAAGAAGCAATTTAACATTCCCCATAAGTTGGACAGTTTCTGTCAGCAGAGTGTTCAGAAAAAAATGACTCCATTAATGTTAATGGCATGTTTGATGGTTTGTACGTGATAAAGGACTGTAGTAAATTCTTACAATAAAGTTGAAATCATGCATGATGTGAAATGATAAAAGGATAAATTTCTTTGTATTTAATTGTTGACAGTTTTTGAAATGCATTGACACTGGGTGTTGTGTGGATTAATGCTGCAGTAAATTGTATTAATGTGATGAAAACTGTAATAAATTCTCTCAAATGTTTTTGCTTGATCTGTTTTTTCACAGATTGTGTTTAAATGGTGGATGATGTTAAATTTGTTGTGAAATGATAAAATAACTTCAGTATTTAATCAGCTATTGAAGTGGCTGCTGTGGTGTGGATTAATGCTGCAGTAAATTAGATCAATGTACATCAGAGGATCAGTCTGGTCCTCCGTCACATCACTGCTGCAGCTGGGTTAGTGTGGAGGAAAGAAATGTAGATCCAACCACAGCCAGGTGGGAATCTGTCGGTTCATCTACCAGCAGGCCGCTTTGAATGCAGATGAGAAAATATTTTGTCACGTTGCAATTTTTACATAGAATTAGAAAATACATTCTGCACGTCTTACTTTTACTGACTAGAACTTTATCAAAGATATTTTAGTAGCTTATGAATTGTAATGTTAATACACACATGCTTTTACATGTGGAAATATTACACTATCGGCACACACTATTACTACTAATGGACACTATATAGACTAGGGCTGTGTAATATCGATTTTGCGATATATATCGATATTTTCTTTCCTAGAAAAAAATCAATTTTCATCTGCAAATATCGTAACATCCAACTGTCACCTGTCTCACTCACTGCTGCTTCGCCGGGAGAGTGATTAGGTCATCAGGCTTAGAGCGATTCCTTCACATGTTAAGTGTCGAGGTTAAAAGGTATCACACTATGCAGAGCAGGTACTTGGTGCACTTTATTTACTTTACAAATGCATGTAAGCTTCAGTTTGTACTGTTTCAATTAAAATGAACATGTTTTCTCACCACTTCTTTGATTCATTTTGTCCAGCTGTCGACTTTAAGTCTGTGTCCATGTCCAACCAGAGCCAGGTATTGTGTAGTTGGTGCTTCTAATCAGTCTTCAGTTAAATTAATTCAATCCAACTCTATTACAGTCACAAAATGTCACCAAAATCACTGTCCCTCTAAAATCTTTCAGAAAATTGCAAAAGTGTATTGAATTGTATCGTTTGCTGAATATCGCAATATATATCGTATTGTGAGCAGAACATTGTGTATCATATTGTGAGATTATTGTATCACTACAGCCCTAATATAGACTGTAAAAGAAAAAAAATTAAGAAAGGTAACATTTTTTTGTCCAGAAGACAAAGAGAGAAAAGGTGAAAAATAAAATACAATTTAAATAGGGAGCAAACAAAAAGAGGCAGAAATCATTTGTGAATTTCTCACCAACACAGTAAGAAAGTGCCGTCCTAAGATCGACCACAGCCTTCAGCTTTCAGCCTGGACACCAGTGTGGTAGTCGAGACCACCTGACCTGAGACCGAGACAAGACCAAGACCAGCGCCCTGCGCTACATGACACAATAAAATGTGAAATTTTATTGTGTCAAATTGCTTCTCAAAATAATCTGAAAGATCCACATTCCCATAAAACACCTGGATGTTAAATACTTGGAGCTGATATAAATTTAACTAATATTAAAAGCAGAACAAACTCTTTGTTCTGCAATCCACGGTGGTCTCGTGCCATCCCTAAAAAGATAACGCCCTGGGTGTTTGCCCATATTGCTCATGTCAGAAACCACCCCTGTCTGCACCATTAAACATAGCAATTGAATTAATGCCCTGATGGTAAACAGTCAACTATGAACACTGACCAAGGAGCAACAAGTAACCAAGCAGAAGACGCTCACCGTGACTGTTCCCTCCCTCCCTCCTGCTACATGAAGCCAGGAATCTGACACCATGGCAGACATTACAGCTGCCACTTTGAACAAAAACAGTCAAAGAGCAATGTGCATGCTTCTTCTTCTACAGATGTTAAACAGTGACCCCTGACTGTTGGACTCTTCATTGCATTAAACTGTGTTGACCATTTTTTGTTCTAATTTAAAAAAGGTTATATAAAACTGTTCCAAACAGTTATATTCTTTGCGTCCATCTCAGCCACACTTCTTAGTATTCTGATTATTAAATCATTAACTGAAAAATAGATTAAGAATTCATTTTTCCAAAGGTTATTGATTTTTATTTCTTTCAACATTTAAAGGGATATTATTTCCCCAAATAATGTCTTTTGTGTTGAGAAATGGTATTTGAAAGACTAAACTAAAGTGTAAACTAATTTTTAATTAGCTTAGTTCTAATTGGCCTCAATGACAAAACCTTTCAGTAAATTGCCCTGTCTTATAAAACATTTTTTTTTCTCCATATTTGTTGGGTGGCACCATGTGGTGACCGTCCTCCAGGCTCTGATTGGCTGGTTTTGGTCGGTGCTTTTCCTCAGAGAGGTGATTGATTTTTTTCAGACTCTCTCATAGCAAAATGAAGCCTTAGGCACAAGTTCAACCTGTGAGACTATTCTCCTTAACCGGCATCATGTATCACCACGCCTTCGCTGCAGCCAACCAGGACGCTCCGCCGCTCCGCTTTGGTCCAATCATCCAGCAAGAGCTCCTTTAAAAGGCGAAGCAGCCACAGGTCCACCTGCTTCAGTCGTGCTGCAACCCACCTCCCCTCCATCTCCACCGTCAGCCTCCTGGACACCTCAGGTCCTATCAAGACTCCCCTCCAAGCTCCACCTCCAGGGACCGGCCCGGGGAAGGCTTACCTGAGCTTTGCTGGAGCCGATCACTCGAGTTCACAGCGAGTCTCAGCCTCCACGTCTTCTGCCGACATCCGAGCGCCAAATTCTCGGTCTAATAAAATTGTCTAACTGCTGTTTCTCTCTCCATGTGAGTCTCTACAGATTGAAATGACACAACATGGTGACAGTTTTATCAAATATATGGAGAAAAAATGTTACATACTGCAGCTTTAAGCATTCATAATTTATACTGAACTATGACATCACTGCATAATTTTAATGGCTCTATATCATTTCATCTCTTCTCGTGTTGTCAGCTTGAGTTGATTGAATGAAATGTAACTGTGAAGATGAATTTCTTTAGTTAAACTCTTGTGTGTATGAGCCTGCAGTGGACTTATGTCTTCAATTATTATTATTATTTATTTATTTATTCATTTTAACTGCAGACATGATGAATAATAACAGACTGAACTCTGGCTGTCTTATATTTTTTCTCTTTAAAAGAAATTGTGTTCTGTACCTTTTCTAATGTAAATTAGAAGTTTATTAATAATTGTATAATTATATTTCTTAATATAATTATACTAAGTTAAACCTATTCAACTACAGTGAAAATAATGTTGCTGCTATGTAGGTACTGCACTCAAAAAATGTAACTATCTACCCATGAACTTTATTTAAAAAACGAAAAATCCAAATAAAGAATAAAATCACACCAAACTAATAATATGTAGTTATGTTGTGTATTAAAATGTTATTTTTGCTACAAGCTAAAGAACATCTTGGATCTCTTTCTGTTTTACTGAAACATGAATATAATTAAGTCAGATGTTTCCTGTTTAATGCACTTTGATGTTGGGCTTCCTAAAATAGCAGAAAGTTGAAGTAAAGGATTTCTTGTCATTTATAGATCAGCGTGGTCTTGTTTTGTTTTATGACCAAAAATCCAAGTTAACAGGACAAAAACTCAGATTTCTAAATTATATCTGCTGCTTCTGTGAGTCTTGTTTCTGCAGGGATTACTGCTTGTTGCTTCACAAACTTTGCTTCATTAAAATGTGGTTTGTATTATTTGCTCTGAATGTTTGAACATACTGAACTTTTAAAAGAAAAATCAGCCAAGCTGTTAATTCCCAATACAAAGAGATTAAATGGCTTTAACATTAAGTAACAAACCAGAACTACAGTTAATAGTGGCTTCTGACTGTCACCAAGTGTTTGGCTTTAATAGTTTAACATTTTTATATAAGATTATAGAGGGAAAAACGAGTGTGCTTTTTTTTGGTGAAAATTGTAAATAAAACATTTAAAATAATTTTGTCTCTGAAAATCTGTTTAAAATAATTTTTTTTCCTTCGTTCTCTTTCTGTAAGAAATGCTTGTTTTAGTAATTCCTTATGTTTTTATGAATATGTGCATAAACAGTATGTGATGGCCGTCAGATAGCGCTGCCCCGTTAAACAGTGTGATGCTGAGCTTTCAGAGGCAGTTTGAGATCACATACAACTATAAGAATGTAGCTACACTAGTACTTATATAATACACCATATATAGTATTTATGTGTGTGTTTGTGTCTAATGAGAGTGCAGTTGCAAAAAGTGAATAAAGTGAGACGACTTCTCTGAAACACGTTTGAGCCTTCACGGTTTCCGTAGTTCTCCAGATAAGCGGCTGATTTTTCCGCCTGGCGGCAAGTAAACCCAATAGTCCACCTCGCTGCAGCAAACAGGAAGGGGCGGGACGGACCGCTGTCAGTCTCTTACCTTATTTGGAAATGGGACCATTGTGATCCGGAAGTGAAGGGGGCGCTATTTCCTATACTTCCGTTTTTATTTTCTTTTGAAATTTGTGATATATTTTCACCTTTAGGAAGGAGTTTCACTCTCAGAATGTATTTGAACTTATTTCTTTTATTTACTTCACGGCAGCTCACAGTTTTTAGCAAATTCTGTAGCTTTCGGTGCACTTCTAAATCTGTTTCAGGGTCTGCTACTGCCTCTAGTGGCGTGGGGGTGGTAACACAACCAATCTAATTACATTACTAAATCAGAATACCACAAAGTCTTAATTATTTACTATTAATTTCGGCATTACTGGCACCGTAAAAGATAAATTATCTTATAAAACAATTCTTTTTTCATTTTCTTAAGGATGTAGAAGTAATTAAATGACAAACTACCTTTATACATTATAAATCATTTCTATATATCTCCATCAATTATAGGAGCAACAAAAGAAATAAGGAGACATGAAAAACAACATGACCAACTATAATAAAAATACCATTTGCAGTGAATACATAAGACATTTAATTGAGCAAAAGTCAATAACAAATGAATTACAGAAGAATAACAACCCAGGTTGTTACAACCAGGGTTGTTAAACAGATATAAACAAAAATTCACATTTTTGTTTTTACAGTGCCATGTCTATTATTGAGACTTTTTATTGTAGAGTCTTATATATATATATAGTCTTATATATAGATGAAACTATTTAATCTATCAACGAGGAAATTTTCCTTTGACTCTAAAACGATAAATTATATTCATGAATCACATTATTACATGGCCCATCTGTGGCGACAATACAAAAAAAGTTGCTTTATGTGTCCTACAATGATGGCATGAGGCTCAAAGAGCCTAGATGGAGCAGTGCTAGCCATAAGTTTGTACATAATGCTGTTCCCACATGTGCAGCTGAGCTCAGGAATCTTATGTATAAATGCATGTGTAGATTATCTGAGTCATGCAATAATACAATTGCAGTTTTAGTAAATCCTGCTTTTAGTGCTGTGAGATTCTCTTCAAGATGATGGAATCATTGGTGTCATCGTTGATTTGTGACTCGGTGAATAATATGTCATGTTTGTTTTTATTTTTCTCTTACTTTATTTTTACCTTTTTTCTATGGACCTTTTTTGTTTGGAATAAAGATATGATTGATTGATTGATTGATTGGTCTTCTGAAAAGATAGAGTCTCTGAGAACAGTTCTTAAATACATAGTCAGTGTTTTCAGCAAAGTGGAGCTGACTGTCCAGGAATGACACAAGGAATTTAAAATTTGCCAGTTTCAGCAGGTTGGCCATCAAGAGAAACTGGAATCACTTTCAGGTTTTGTTTATGTCGTTTAATTAGCTCTACTTCCTTAAGAAAATGGAAAGGTATGTTCATTTGTGAGGAAATGTATCTTTTACTGTTCCAGTAATGCCAGAATTAATAAGTAATAAAGACGTTGTGGTATTCTGATTTAGTAATGTAATTAGATTGGTTGTGTTACCACCTCCACGCCACTAGAGGCAGTAGCAGGCCTGAAAAGATGTGACTAAGGAGCAGATTTAGAAGTACACCGAAAACTACAGAATTTGCTAAAAACTGTGAGCTGCGCTTAAGAAAATAAAATAAATAAATTCAGATACATTCTGAGAGTGAAACTCCTTCCTAAAGGTGAAAATAATCACAGATTTCAAAAGAAAATAAAAACGGAAGTATAGGAAATAGCGCCCCCTTCGCTTCCAGATAGCAATGGTCCCATTTCCAAATAAGGTCTGAGACTGACAGCGGTCCGTCCCGCCCCTTCCTGTTTGCTGCAGAGGTCCTTCTCCCTGGTGGTGCGGAGCAGCGAGGAGGAACCGCTTCTGATGGGGAAACATGAATCCACGTAACACTGGCTCTCCCAGATCACTTGACTGCTGAGTGGTGCTGAGAAACCTGCTTAAAATAACATTTCAAATCCGTTTTTGAAAATATAAGATTTATTCTCTGAAATAAAACCCTTATTTCAGTTGAACAGTTCCCTTAGCTATTAACCACAAATATAAAAGATTTTATTTTGAATTCCTGCTCGTAATTTGTGTTTTCTATTGAGGGTCAACAAACTTTCTGGCTAAATATTAAAATATGTTTAAACCTAAAACTCCCTGGGTGCAAATAATTCTGGTCTTAACTCAGTTTGGTGACGTAAATAATTATTGTTTTGTGATGTGAAACATGGAGCTTGAATTCAAGATCAGACCTTTAATACCAAATATGCATAAACATTTCTGCTACTGCAGCACATTGGGTTTTACTGTCTGAGAAAACAAGACAGAAGAACTGCATGACTCGGCACATCAACAGTGATCCAAACTAAACTCAAGCATTTACAGTCCAGGCTGTCATGAAGCTGCTGTTCGACTGAAAAATATACAAATATATCATAACCAAGGACTGATGAGCCACAGAGTCGCCAGAGATCCACCTGCAGCAGCTTTTAAAGTGATTCCTGTTCATTAGAGGCTCCATAGCCATCATGTCACCACGCTCACCCTCAAAACACACAACAAATTCAGATTTTTTTAAAAAGAACTTTAACTTTTCTGTTAAGAATTCTGCAGGGTTTTTAAGCATTTTGATCTTTTTCCTCAGAATTCTGACTTAAGAATATGAACTTTTTTTCAGTAATTTTTTAAAAAGAATTTCTACCTTTTTGGTAAATTTCTGCTTTTTTCACTTTTTAAAATGAGAATTCATTTTTGCCCTTTTTTTTTTTAGAATTCATCCTTCTTTCCAAAAAGTCAGAATCCAACATTTTTCCTGAACACCCATATTTTTTTTCTGAGAATTCCAACTTTCTCAAACTTCAGACTTTTTCCTCACAGTTCCCACTATTATTTTCAAAACTCAGTCTTTTTAGTAAATGTTAGAATCTCCAACTTTACACAGAGGTTAACATGTGTAGTTTTTTTAGTGGTTCTAATGGTCTTCCGTTCAGCTGGGAGGGTGGAGGAACATACAGTCTTCCTCAGAGACGCTGAAGAACAGGAAGTAGAGTTTAAAAGCAGGAAAGTTACAGTCTGATGCCTCCAGGCCTTTAGGGGGCAGAACCAACCAGCAGCTCAGAACCAGCCAGTACTTCAGATCCAGCTCAGAACCCGATCATGCCTCCAGCTTCTGGTGCTGAGTTCTCAGGTGTTTGTTCAAGCTGCTCTTCTGCCTGAAGTGTTTCCCGCAGGTGGCACAGGGGAAGGGCTTCTCTCCAGTGTGAATCCTCATGTGGTCGGTGACATGGATCTGCTGGGTGAAAACTTTCCCACAGATAAGACAGGCGAACGGTTTCATGCCACTGTGAGTCTTCTTGTGATTGGCCAGGTAGCTGGTGTTGCTGAAGGCTTTCCCACACTGATCGCAGACGAACGGTTTCTCACTGGTGTGGATCCTCTTGTGTTTGGTCAAGTAGCTGTTCTTGGCAAAACATTTCCCACAAATGGGACAGGGATACAGATTCCCATCTGCGTTCTGTGGCAGAAGGTCCAGTCTTTTCTTTGGCTTCAGCGCCTCCTGGTTCCGGTTCTGGGTCTCTGGGCGGTTCTGATAGAGAAGCTGGTAGCTGCTTGGTTCAGGTTCGTCATCGTAGTCCACAGTCACCATGATGGCCTCAGCCTCCTGCTTCAGCACCAGCGCTCCGTCCTGCCTGGAGCAGATGTCGTCAGGCGCCAGTTCTGGTGCGTTCCGGTCCGGACTGGAACTGCTGTCCCGATCGGTGGGAAGCGCCTCGCTGGAGAAATGATGCTGGAGTTCTGGAGGAGACCAGAGGAACGCCGACATTAATGATGTCACACAACAACGGCTCAAACCACTCTCATAAAGCCACTACTACATTGAAATGCAAATGACCTTTTGAGTCTGTTTACTCCAGTTAGTGATTAATTAATTACTAAATTAGTAATTCAATAATCGATTCATCTTTCAGCCTCAGTTGATATAGGTATAATCTGATGCTACAAGCTTAATATTTTCTGTGTTTGACTTTCGGTTAGTTCATAAATACATCCCAGTCAATAGTAACCAATTATTATTTGAGTAGCTTTACCACAACTTAGCTTTACTACAGTGAAGTCATTCTGTTCTTCCTGCAGTACAACTTCTGGGTACTCTTCCCACTGCTGCTTTAAATACAGGCTTAAAACCCACCTGCATAGAGCTTTGATTAATAACTGAAAAATAAATTAACTTTAGTCTGGATTAAAACATATCATTGGTTCCCTTAATCCTGCCAACGTAATGTAAAGTGTTTGGCGTTTTATTTTAATTTTCATCATGTAAACCCCTTTGCCTTGTTAGTGAAAATGTGCTATATTAATAAACTGGCTTACTTGGATGTGTGTAAATTAATCTGGTTGTGGTAAACAGTGGTGTTCCAGTAAACACCAGTAATTCAAGCATAATTTTCATCTGTGGCAACAGAAATCTACTCCTCAGATATGATTCAGAACATTTTGCAAACAGTTTTCGTCACACTGGCAGTATTTTTGATCAGGCATCAACACAGCCACCTGGCCTTGAAAAACAGGCGCGTGGATTTCATCAGTTGATCTGGGCACCAGTTGATCCAACACACCGGAAGTCACCAGCAGCCGCAGATATAAACTATTTTTTCAGTTTATAACGAGTCTTTAAGGCATTAAAGCAGAGAGACTCGGTGAACTGAACCGGTTCTATTGGTGAACATGATTCTTCACTATCAGACTTGCACAATAAGCGGATATGCGTCACTCTTACTGCTGACAGCAGTTAGCATCACAATAACACGGGAATCTCGCTGATTTCTGAACGTCAGGTGACGTCTGGAGTCCCGGCTGCCCTCAGGTCGGATCCAGCCGGACCTACCTGCGGGGTTCGGCTCGGTTCGGGGTCTCCAGGTGAGGTCCAGCAGTCTCCGCTGCCGGTCGATCTCCTCCTCGTACTGGACGATGGTTTTTTCCAGCTGGGTGAAGATTTCTTCAGCAGCAGCAGTTAGTCTCTCTCTGATAAACTCTCTCAGAGGCTCAACGGAACACATTGTTGCTGAACAGAACCACAAAACACCTGGACAAGCTCTGGAACACACACCAGAAGCTAACTCAGCTAACCGCTACACCGGAAGTTACGACACAATTCACTTTAAGCAGCTGTGTGCATTTCCGCCCCTTGCTGGAGAGAAGTGGAGCCCGAACACGACTGAATGCTAATTAAAGACATTTTTAAAATGTATTTCTGCCTTCTGAAATAGAGAAATAACCTTGTTTGGATTTTTTGTGTTATCATTTTTACATTTATATATTATACATTTATTATTACTTTAGATCATTAATCAGTCTTATATTAATCAGTATGATGTGATTTTCTTGTCTGTTAAAACTTTTTGACTGCTGTGTTTAATACTTTTGGCACCAAGTATCTGTGCTCCAAGAACTGATTGTTACGGAGCCTCCAGGGGACGTGGGGATTTTTTTCTTATGCGTTTCCTCGCAATACTTTAATAAACGTTTTCACTGAGGCTCTGTAAGAGCCATATGAATGAAATAAGTAATTATTGATATAACAGGAGCAGCGGCTTTGACACCTGGTGGTGGGCGTGTCGATGTGGGCGTGACGTCACCAGGTATGAACGGGAAGGTGACGCTGCTGGCTGTGTGTGAGAGGAGGCGGGGGTCAGTCCTCGCAAAGTTTGGAGCATAATAAAAATAAAAAAAATCGATAATTGTGACAGAACAAAGAAGAGGTTAGGAGTTGATTGATACACAAAGACAGATGAGATTCCCCGAGTTAATCCAGTGCGGCCGTCTACCACCATTAGTTTGCTGTGTTTTATAATAATAAAACGTGTTTATTATTATTAACGCTTTGGTGCAGAAAACTGATTGAAAATCGATTTATTTACTGCATGTTTATGTCTGTTAAGGCTCAGATGGAACGGCACTGAAAGCTGCACTTTAAACCATTCAGACGAACATAGAGACACAATCAGATGACTGATGACCCGCGATAATAACTCAATAGTCCATGGAAAAACCTTATAAGCTTGTATTAAAGCAGAAAGTACGGCGGCCACCGTAAAAAAGGCTTACAGTATCAATTATGCCACATGAACTGATCAGTAGATTATTGCGAGGGAACGCAAAAGAAAAAAAATTCCCATGTCCCCTGGAGGGCTCCGTAGATTGTTGGGAGAAATCGCTCCCAAGGGAAAGGACCAGATGACCTGTGTGTAGATGGAGCTGTTTATCTTTTACCTTCTTCCTTTTCCTAAATAAAAGGCCGACTGGCTGATGGAGGGCAGACCCATCAAAGAGAGGCTGGAGGAGCAGGTTCTTTATGTAGGTTCAGAAAAATACCTATCAAACCTTTAATGCTTTACATATGTTGTTGGTATGTTTAGAAATTATATTTTAAAAATCTAATTCTAATATTTTTCTCTTAAAATCCAATTAAAAAATAATTCATTCATTCTAAAGAGAAATTAAATGTCGTAACTCATGTCATCCAAGGATCTTCAAAGAAACTTGGTGGATGGTGATTCTGTGGGCAGGAAGGACCTGCAGTAGCAGTCCATCTTGCAGTGAATATGAAGAGGCCTCTGACTGAAGACTGTCGCTGTGTGACAGTCACATGGCCGTTTCATGGCAGCATGTCCTGGATGACCATCAGCTGTTCACTAAGCGAATCCTCATCTACAATTCACCAAATAAATCTCTGACAGATTCTCTTATTATTTAGTAAATACATAATTCTGGTGATTCTGACCTGAAACAACAGAAGTTTGGTCAGATTTAACTAAAAACGGAGAAAAAAATGGTGAAATGTTTTTGTTTGCTGTATGTAAACTTCTGGTTTCAACTGTTTGCATTAGAAGCTCCACATTTATTCATGGACATAAAACCCAGGAGGAGTAATGGTTCTTTTTCTTTATTTACAGTATTAATATTTTCAATTTTATGAAATAGATAAAACTTAGATAAGATTTATTTATTTATTTATTAAATTGTACAAAGGAGTTTCAAACTAAGAAAAAAAAAATAAACTGTCTAACTTTAAATACTGGTTTATTATGAACACTGCTGTATTTTCCAATACACTATTTATTTATTTATCATGTTCTTTTCTTTCTCCTCTAGTCTTTGGACCGGCCTACACTGAGTATATTCTACACATACTTCAGTTCATCCTTTTCACTTTGTCAGGATATTTAAACAAACTGAAAATAAAATTCTGTGTCAAGGGTTCAGAATCCTGGCTGGAGCTTCCTCATTCCTTACCTCCCAGGTTAGAGCCGGCCGCCTCCCGGTGGCCATGTGAGGCTGGTGTTCGGAGCACTAAGTGTTTAACTGAGGTGAGAAAAGTAAGAAATACATAAAATAAATCAAACGGGTTAAAAACGGTGAAATAAGGAGAGATTCAGAGACGAGGCAGGAACTATCCTCCAAGAGGCAAATTTATTCATACAGCAGGATTCCTACACAAGGCGATCCAGAAACACAAAGAAAAACCTGGAAAACCCCAGAAAACCTGGTAAAACACAAGCATTAAACATGAGACCAGTAACAGATGGTGTGTGATGCCAGTAGCTCCTCTCTAATCACACCGCAACACAAAAAATAAATCAGAGTTTCTGTTTCCTGTTGAGACAGGAAGTCCTTAAACTCTGGTGATGTTGATAAATGAGAGTAAAGTGGGACAAGAGGTCAAATCAGGACTTCGTCACATGAGTCCAGACTTTAAGACGTCAAGTTTAGGTACAAAAACCAAACACTGGAAGGAAAGGAGAGGGCATTTAAAGCCTAAAAATATTATTATTATTATTATTATTATTATTCATTTTAAATCATGTGTGACATCACAATGAAATAAAGTATCCTGAAAAAAATGTAACCTCTGAGAATAAAACATGGGTCAATGAACTACTCATAATGTTTTTTTGTATTGATATGTCCGCAACGATGTCTTGTATGTATTTTATTTGTAAAAGTCCACGGAGTAAAAAATATCTGGGTCACAACCGGAACTGATAAAAGGAACAAGGGAACTGGCTTGGGAACAGAAGGGGTGGCAGCTCCAGGGATGAGCCCGGAGATTCCTGACTGCTGGAGGAAAAGCAGATCAACTACTGAAGGAATGCAAAGTTTTCTGGAGGAAGATAAAAGCCGCCCGGGGTGAGATCCGGACCCGGGGTGCTCCGGCTCCAGGCCTGACGAAAGGAACCGCCCGGGTACACAGACGCCGTCCCGGTGGGACCTTCCAGGGTTTTTTTTATTGGTTTTTTTCGTGAACAAAGATTGATGACATTTTTGGGCCCCAACGTTGTTTTTTTGAGCGAACGGAACCTTATTTTTGATCGCCTAATTATTGACTTTTCGATGGACTATTATTATTGATGAAATATCTCTTTTTGGTTGGTGGGGTATAGATTTGATGTGTAGTTGTTTAATTGTAAAAAAGTAAAGAATGACTGATATTATGCCATGATTCCAGGAAAACAGATGATCGGCTATTAAATGTAGTGGGAAACTCGTAGCCGCATCAGTAAGCTGACCTGTCCTATCTTTCTTTTTATTACAATCAAATTGTTTGTCTGGCGTTGATTATGAACAGCTGCAATCATACTTATTTCTAAAATTGTATAAAAAAACAAGTCAAAGAAGTCGCGTGAGCGTGTACATTCCTCGTTGATACGAGGATTTGTTACATGTTCCAGACTTAAACAATATTAAAGTTTCTCACACACCAACACAGACTCTCTCAAAGAGGAAAGGTTTGGTTCACGATAATAAACTATCCAATCTGACACCAAGAAAAGTAATCTAACACTTTTAATAGTAATAATTTTAGCAGAGCAAAACATGCAAATAATTATAACATTTTCATTTTTCATAATTAGGGTAAAACTTAGAAGTCTGGGAGAACTGAGTCCTACTAATAAAAATATCTGATTAAAAAATCTCACGTAGCAAACAAGAAAACAGAGAGTATGAAAGTTAATATGAAAGTGTTTACCTTTGATTCAGTTATGCAATTATTTTATTTTATAATAGCATATATTTTCTTTTTCTTATTACATTTCTCTGTCAATTTATTGTTGATATAAATACATTTTTACCACTGAGGGATGAATAAAGAATCAGACTAAAATAAATTAATTTTCAAAACAAACATGGATCATGAGCATTCAAAACATATTTTAGTGTAAACAGGGACCTGGTCCATCCAGACACAACCAGCAATTTTCTTTAGTGATGAAGTAAACAGACTCTCCAGGATCTTATGATTTTTGTGGCGGTACTTTAGAAATATTTGTGAGGAAATTTGCGATATTTGTAGGAATGATTGAAGGTAAATGTGACTGACTCACCTTATCGACCATCAGGTAAACCCAAATAAAGGCGCTTTAATGACTTTTTTTCTGGATGTTGTTTCCCTGTTAGGAAAGCTTAAAACTTCCAGCAGCTTATTGGGGAGGAGATAAATGTAAACAGCTGCTTTGGTGTCAGTTTTGACATACAACTGATACAAATATATCAAAGAAATTAATATTTTGACAACCCCAGCAGGAGGAATGGTTCACTGTAATGGGTTCCTCCTTTTCCTTACTAAATGATATTAGCAACATCTATTACCACAATAACTTCAATCATATTGTGAAGGAAAAGTTCATCCCAGTCACCATTTATCTAAAAGTAGTTATGCTGCATGTTTGCTTATTCGCAAATGTGCCGATGTCTGAGAAAGAAACCAGACGGACGTTTAACGTTTCTTGCCTGTGTGAGTTCTCATGTGAACATTCAACAGATCTTTTCTGCTGAATTTTTTTGGACAGGTTTGACATGAGAATGGTTTCTCACCGGTGTGAGACCTCATATGATACGTCAGATGACTTTGCTGGTTAAAGGCTTTTCCACAGGTTTGACATGAAATATGCTTTTCACCTGTGTGAATTCTCATGTGACGAGTCAAACCGTTTTGCATGTTGAAAGCTTTTCCACATGTCTGACATGAGTAAGGCTTTTCACCTGTGTGAGAAGTCATGTGAAAATTCAAAGAATTCTGGTGGGCAAAAGTTTTTCCACACATCTGGCATGAGAAAGGTTTCTCACCCGTGTGAATTCTCATGTGAACTGTCAACCGAGCTTTAACGCTAAATTTTTTTCCACACATCTGGCATGAATAAGGTTTCTCACCTGAGTGAATTCTCATGTGAAGAATCAATTGACTTTTCAAACTGAATTTTCTTTCACAGGTCTGGCATGAGAAAGGCTTCTCACCCGTGTGCAAGTTTATGTGGAGACTCAAGCTACTTTGCCGGTTAAAAGCTTTTCCACAAGTCTGACACAAAAAAGGCTTCTCACCAGTGTGAGTTCTTATGTGGTCTCTCAAAGTGCTCTGCCTCATATAAGCTTTCCCACATGTCTCACATGAAAAAGGCTTCTCACCTGTGTGAGTTTTCATGTGGTCCCTCAAAGCACATTGTAAGGTGAAAGTTTTTCCACAGGTCCCACAAGAGAAAGGCTCACCTGTGTGAGTTTTGATGTGGTATTTCCATTTACTTTCCACAGTGAAAGCTCTTCCACAGAACTCGCATGAGAAAGGCTTTTCTCCGGTGTGGGTTCTGACGTGGCCCAGCAGCTGACTATGCCACATGAAGGTTTTTCCACAGGTCTCACATGAGAAAACCTCACCAGTGTGAGTTCTTGTGTGCTGCTTCAATTTGCTTTTCTCGGTAAAAGCTTTCCCACAGGTCTGACATGAAAAAGGCTTCTCCCCCGTGTGACTTCTCATGTGTTCTTTCAGTTTACTTTGCCAGAGAAATGTTTTTCCACAAGTCTGACAAGAGACCAGCTTTTCGCCTGTGTGAATTCTCATGTGGTATTTCAGTTTACATTTGTAGAGAAATGTCTTTCCACAGATCTGACATGCTAAATTACTCTGACCTTGGTGAGAACTCATTTGAAGAACTAAGTATGCTGGAGTCAAACCGTACATGGTGCAGACCTCACTGTCCACCTGCTTTAACTGCTGAGGTTCAGGTTCATCCTCTTCATTGTTGGTCTCTGGACTATCTGGTGTCTTCTGACCCAAACTGGAGTTCAAGTCCTGGTTTTGTCCTGGAGGGATAAAAAGGCTTGTTACTGAGAATGTAATAACTCAAACTTTTTATTTAATTAAAAGTTAAAATGCTTTGGAATGCACAAAAGTAGAATCAAATAACATTATCTCTTTGACCTTATTTTAAAAAGAACAATGTTCATCCTAACCATAAATATGACCAACAGACACAGTTTCACTGAACTCCAATCCAGAATCGCGCAGCATTCTGGGTGACGTAGGCAGAGGAAAGACTTTTATGGCACTGAATGACTCCAGATCCATTGCTCTGACCTCTCACATTATGAAGGTTATGGAGAGGATGGTTGTGGTACATCTGTGGTCACAGGTGGATGCAGACCAAGACCCTCTCCAGTTTGCATACCAGCCCCACTTAGGAGTGGATGATACATCTGCTGCAGAGGGCCTTTTCCTCCCTTGACAGACCTGACACCGCATCCTGTTCTTTGACTTTTCATCAGCCTCCAGCCAGGATTACTACGGGAGAAGATGGCTAAAATGGATGAAGATGCATCACTCATCAACTGGATCATCGATTGTCTGACAGCCAGACCTCAGTATGTGAGATTACAGACCATCTAATATGTAACATCGGAGCTCCCCAGGGAACTGTGCTGTCTCCCTTTCTATTCACCACCTACTGCAGACTTTAAGTGCCGTTCCAAACTGTGCCATCTGCAAAAGTACTCAGATGACAAGGCTATCGTGGGGTGTGTGGAAGGGGGACAGGAGGTGGATTCAGGACATTGGTGGGTAATTTTGTGACTTGGTCCAGAGAGAACCAACTCCTTATTAATGTAAACAAGACCAAGGATATGGTTGTCAGTTTCTGCAACAAGAAAACACATTTGCTCCTAATCTCCATCTCAGGGCAAATGTGGAGCAGGTTCAGTCATACAAGTACCTTGGTGTTACATTAGACAGGAAGCCACAGTGGACTACAAACACTGATGTGCTCTACAAAAAGGCCATGAGCAGACTCTGTTTCCTAAGCTCAGGTCATTAACATCTGCAGTAGGATGCGCTTCCTGTTCTATCAGTCATCAGTGGTTCAATGCTGTGGTGTGCTGGGTGCTGCAAAGAAGGTGAAAGACTCAAACAGACTTAAACTGATAAGAAAGGCCGAGTCAGTTGGATCAAACTGGCTCCACTGGAAGATGTGATGAGACAGAATGAAGATCAGAGCTATCAAGGATAGCCTCTTCCATCCCCCTGCAGCCTGAGGAGCAGACAGATCACTGCATGAGCTAAAGGACGCTACGGCCAGTCCTTTAGCACGAGCTAAAGGTCGCTACGGCCAGTCCTTTAGCACGAGCTAAAGGACGCTACGGCCAGTCCTTTAGCACGAGCTAAAGGTCGCTACGGCCAGTCCTTTAGCACGAGCTAAAGGTCGCTACGGCCAGTCCTTTAGCACGAGCTA
>NW_006800350.1:62876-73775 GCF_000485575.1 Poecilia formosa
CCAGTCCACATTAAATTTATTTTATAACTTAAATAAAAGTAATTCAACCTCTATCTGGCCAAGACCGGTCTCGACTTCCTTCAACACTGGCTGGGAGAATTGAGAATTACACTATAAAATGTCTGTTGTGTTTCAGGTCCTGCCTATTAATGACAGTCAATCATCCAGTTTCAGGGCTGTGATGGAGGAAACAAGGCAGTGGCCATTTTGAAGTTTAACAGCTTTCATGCTGTTTAACAGCTGGGAATAATTTGACATTGTTTTCTTCGTACTGGATGTTTTTGTAGTCGCCGTGCTAAACGATGCCTCCAAACAAATGTTGACATCTCAGGAACCATAAAAGGTTTGGATTTCATTCACCTACCGTCTTCATCAGAAGGAACGTTTGTCATTTTTAGGGTTTAACATCAGTTTTTTTCTTTACATCGCATGGAATATATTACTGTAACCAGCATGCTAGTGGTAGCCTAGATGCTATCAGTAGTATTTTAGCTAGTTTTAGCTTTTTAGCTATTTTTGGCTTTTTCCTGGCTTTTTCACACTGTGGACTGTTTCTTACCTTTCTGCAAGTCTTCAGCAGGTGGCTTCAGACCCTTTCACCATTTTCACCAAAACCATTCAGCATTCACACTTGCATTTTCATAGGAAATGCACTTTCTAGTCTGCTTGTTCTCCTAACAGAAAGTTTTTCCAGGGTTTTCTCCAAACACCCTGGCTCTGAATCCCTCCATCCTGGAGGTTTTCCTTTAAATGGGAGCAGAAGGTTTTTGAGTAAATCCAGCAGATGAGAGCCTTTGGTCACATTCCTGATAAACTGATTCCTCTCTGGATGTCCAGCCTCCGTTCCTCTTGGAAGGTTTTTTGCGATCTCTTTGAAGAAGAGTTTTAAAACTTAATTTGCTGTTTCATCCACTTCAGCTTGATAGTTTCAGCTCCGAGTCGTCCTCATGCTTTCTAGCTGCATGAGGACTAAAGGGGAATAACTGACTCTCCTCTAACTGGCATTGCTTAAGGATACATATCTTTGCAGCAAAGCATCATATTTTTTAATTTTCTCAAACAGTCAACCTGGTTCACTCCCTTTCGCTCCCATTCGAGGATCCAGCTCCTCCTCCTCTGCTGGGTTCAAACACTGAAACTGATGAGGTGAGAAACATCTGAGATGTTCTGAGACATTTTTAACCTGCTGATGATTCCACACCAGATTCCCAGTCGGGAGAATAAACGCTCCGTCTTCCTGTTGGAGAGCCGACTGTTTACATTTTAAACCGGTTTTTACCAGCCAATAGTCTGATGAGCTTTTGTTGCTTTTTCAATCTGTGGTGTTGAGAATGTTGATGTTACCTTTTATAATGTTCAAAGCATCTCACAAAGTTTGAAGGTCGGTTAAGCAGTGCGGCAAAATATCTTTGTGTTTGAGTGGCAGCATCTTTCTCCTGTGTCCAGACATCGTGACTTGTTTCAGGTACGTTCACAACGACCACCGGCTAAAAATGACGTCATCCAAAACGAGGCGTCGATTCACTGGAAAAGGATTTTCAAAAGAATGAGGTATTCCTTCAACAAATTTTATATTTTTATTCATTTTCTACAATTCAGGATACATATGTTGAAAAAGATTATAAATCCAAACAATGTTATCCGGTACAACATCTGTCACAATTCATGGTTACATTCTGTAAAACACAATGACAGTTTTCCCAGACCCACTTGGTCCCACCATCAGACATCAGACAGGTTTCTTCAATCTAAATCAAAGCGAATCTCCGGAATGAGACTTTTTTCTTTCACTTCTCTCTTAAACCCTAATAGCCAAAAGGTAGAGTTGATCCATCAGGAAAGAAAAGCTTAAGAAATGCTGCGTATTGTAACAGGAAGCCGTCTTCGTCCCGTTTGCTGGAGCGTTGCTCAGGAGCTCCAGCTCTGACGCCGTCAGATCACCTTTCTTTTGTTTTCTGGCTGGTTCAGCAGTTTCTTGGTTCTGCTGCCATACATTCCTGAGTTGTGCCTCCCAGCTCATCAGTTAAATCCCTGAGGTAATTCCCTGGTCTAGATTTCATTTAATGCATTTTCTTGACTATTAGGAGAAGCTGGAGGTTGATTCCCAAAGAGCCCGTTCTGTTGGTCTAAAATAATCTGAGCAGCATCAGAGATTTCTCATTTCATCTGAATCAACTCTACCCTCTTGGTCTCCCACACGTCAGAGTTAGCAAGGAGAGTCACTCGAATCCCTTGAAATGACCTTCAGGTCAGAGGAGACGCTGTGTAACAGAATCCGAGTCGCATGAAGCAGCAGAGTGGCCTTAGTTTGACCTAAACCATCAAGATGGCGGACAGCGTTTCTTCTGAGCACTGAACGTCTTCCTGGAGTTTTCTCCAACAGCAGCAGAGACTCTACATGAGAGAAAAATTACATTTAAATAAATTAATGCAATTAAACATCCAGCAGCTATGACTTCTGATTTTACTAAATAAAATGAATTGAAATAGCACACCTGAGATTAATCCATCGACTAACGACAGTCTGCGGTGCAGCGTCCGTGCTCTCTGCCTCTTTTCCACCGACCTGAAAGCTGAGAAAGATTAATGCAGAAACTTCAGTTCAAAGCAGGTAGAGCCTGGAAATAACATCGGCAAAGCAGGCTGGCAGTTTCTATCACACACACACACACACACACCAACTCCGGTTAAAGTTAACCTATTCATTTATTCTTTACTTGGTATTTCTGATGATAATAACCGGTATAAAAGCCTACTCCCTAGAGGAGCGCTGGTCCCAGTCTGTCCACCAGCAGCTGCTGGCCAGTTCGGTCCAGCAGACGTCTGATTGGCTGGAACTGGGTGTCCAGCCGCCTCAGCTCTCTCATTACAGATTAAATCTACAGCAAGACAAAAAGAAAAACAATAAAAATTAGTTAGTTTCCTGCTTAAGTAACAGTTTTACACTTACTCTGTGTGTATATATATATTGAGGGATTTTTTTTAGCAAGAACCGCTACTTACTGTTGGACAGTGCAGAGAAGTCCTAAGAATCAACAGATGAAGACCTACTGAAATTAGCCTGGAGAATTGGATATTATTCAGAAGATGCTGCTTTTGCAAATGAAATAAATTAAAACATCGGCGGCACTGGAGCAGACGGTGTCCTGCGAGTTGACTCCTCAAGGCGCGCTGTCCTTTTAAACACCTTTTAAACGGATGAAGGAAATTACGAACTCGTAGTCAGCACTAACTAGTTGTACGTGTCTTACGTTAAATGCTTATTGTTCAACCTTTATCCTGAAACGATAGCTGCTTCTTTTTGTGGATCCCCTGCAGAATGAGCACTGCATCCATTTCCCTTTTACATATCAGGCGTAAGATTTAGCGCATTATTTTGATAACGGCTAAAACCAATGCTAGTCGTCTTTAGCTAGCAGCTTTTTGCCTTCCTGCAGGGAGATGGGGCGGGATCTAGTGTACATGATGGCTGTGATGCTAATTGTCAAAACTACAACAACTAGATACGATCAGGAAAAAGTTTAATTAAAAGAGAAAAATATCAAGGGATAGGGACGTAGCTCAGTTAAGCTAGCTTGACTATGACAAGTGTAACATGTAGATGTGATGTGGAATTCGGCGTGCTTCAGTTCAGTTAAAAATTTTAAAATGGCAACCCAAACAAACTCCGACAGATCAGAAGAGCAGCTGTTTAAATTAGCTAATCAACCAGCGCTGTTAACTTAGCTAATAGCAGCAGGAGCTAATCCACCACCGCGGTGTTAACTTAGCTAATAGCAGCAGGAGCTAATCCACCACAGCTGTGTTAACTTAGCTAATAGCAGCAGGAGCTAATCCACCATCGCGGTGTTAACTTAGCTAATAGAAGCAGTAGCCAACCCACCACTGCTAGGGTTAGGGTATCGTCTTTGTGCCGTCCAGTGTTGTGCGCATGCACAAAATTTCCAGATGTAAACAGTAACATGCAAGGGTCCATAGAGGTCTGTGTGTGTGTGTGTGTGTGTGTGTGTGTGTGTGTGTAAGCAGGGCAGGGGGTGTGGTAGGGTCTCCCTCTCATCCTGTTATGTTTCAGGCCAGAAGTCATTAGAAAATCCCAAAAACCACAATTTAAGGGAGGAAAGGTGAGAATCAATACANCCTCTCAGAGAGAAGCTGTGAAGCTCTGTCCTCAGTTCTCAGCTCCCAGTCCTCCAGTCTCAGAGAACTGGACCTGAGTAACAACAACCTGCAGGATTCAGGAGTGAAGCTTCTCTCTGCTGGACTGAAGAGTCCAAACTGCAACCTGGAAACTCTCAGGTAACTCTGGGCTCTTCACAAATTGCTGCATCTTAGGAGCAAAAAGAAGAATTATTACAGATCCCAGCAGTTGTTTGGCTTTCTTATTTATTCCACATGTTACAATTCCATCCATCCATCCATCCAGTTCAGACCTTGGGCTCTACCTCAATGTTATTAACCTTTAGCGGTTCCTTAATGTCACAATTTTTTTTTTACCTACAAGAGTTTTCCACCTGTCCACCATATTGGATTTAACAAAAAAATTCTTGCACTTGCAATAAATGGACGGTAGGTGGCAGTGTTTTGCCTGATGCACAAGTGCCCACTTCAGTGGACTGTATTCATTTATAACATAAAGAAACACAAGAAAATGGTTTTTAGATAGCTGTCCACTGTAGTGACCACTATGTGAGGAAGTGCAAAGTTTTGGGGTTGGGGGGGTTTCTCCTCCACTAGCTGTCATACTTATTTTTTTTCCTCAAATGGATTTTTGTTTGGAAGACTTTTAGGACAATCCTACTACCGACCAATTTGACTGTTGTATAAAGGAACAGCTTTTTTGCTGCTCAGTTTTTGATCTTTCCATCCAAACAGTAAAAAAAAAAAGATAAAATCTGAGATTCTCTCTGCTTTGATTCAAGCTGCTGTTTTTCCTCAAACTAAGCCTGATGCTGATCTTCAACCAGCTTGACTCTCAGGATTGACACTGGATTCATTTAGTTCATTGTTGCATTTTATAGTTCTCTTGCCTTGCAAGTCTTCTTGCTGCCTGTAGTTCAGTCCTTCCAGACGCCCAACTATGGAATAAACTAGTTCTTGAAAAAAGGCAACATAAAGACATGAGACAAGACACAACCTTCAGCCTTTCTAAAAAGATCATAGTTGACAATAAAGAGAAACATAAATTCTGATGAATTGTTTAATACCAGATTTTCCTCCCTGTCTCCTCAGACTGAGTGGATGTAACCTCTCAGAGAGAAGCTGTGAAGCTCTGTCCTCAGTTCTCAGCTCCCAGTCCTCCAGTGACCAATCCTGGTGATTTCTATCCACCAGCTGCTAGCAGAGATTGACTAAAGTATCTGACCTCCATCCAAATGATGGAAATCAGGTGTTCCAGTTAAATACATGGCCACAGGTTTATGAAAGTAGCACCAAGGCATGGAGACTGTTTTTACAAACATTTGTGAAATAATGTTTTGCTCTCAGGAACTCAGTGGATTCCAGCCTGGAACTGTGATAGGATGAGTGGCTTCCTGTCAGTGGCTTCCTGTCACTAACAAGTTTCTACACATAAACGTTGCTGGTTTTCATTCCCTCCATGCTGACAGAACCAAGAACAGAGGTGTTTAGAGAGGCAGTGGTCAGACTTCATTGATAGTGTAACTCTGGATATTTGACAGATTGCTGCATCCTCGGCACACAAATGAGCTTTATTGCAGATCCTTCCTCCCAGCAGTTGTTAGACTTTCTAACCAGAACTGCTCCCAATAGAGCTGCACCGATTGCAGTTTTCTGGCCGATCACCGATTACCGATCTTTTAAAAGCCTAACTTACCGATTCTGATTCTGGCCGATACCATGTTTTTGTCTGAAATGTTCTTCCATATATCAAGAAAGTTACTGAATTGGCAGCAATGGGGCGACTATTAACTGTAAATGTGCAGACATGAGCTGGTCGGCCGGTTTGTCAGTCAAACTTTTCTCACAGGAGAAAAGAAAAGCACAGTGGTTGATTTTTAGACTTTTGCCGAGGTTGATAACATCGGTGGAAAAGATCAGCTTTGCATGTAAAAATCGGCCGATTACTGATCTCCTAAAATTATGGACATCGGCACCGATAAATCGGTGCAGCCCTAGCTCCCAACAAACTCATTAATTATACACATTCTGGCTGTTACCTGGTGTCTTTTTACATTTCTTTCAAATAGTCTATTTCTGTTTAACATACAAATATACACATCTTATAGATTATTATAAATTGCCCTACTCAGCTGCACATTTCTTTGAAACTGATGCTGTTTTTATTAAATGTACAGCCTTATTAGAGACTATAGGTACTCCCTTGTATCAATCAAATTTTGACAGGTAGTGTTCAACTTGGGTGGTCCGGAAATGGGGGAGGGGCAATGTGGGTGGTCCGGAAATGGAGGAGGGGCAAAATGGGATCCTGCCGATGCAGCGGCTTCAGCCACCCCCGCGCCGAGGGGGATCACGATGAGCGGGTCTTCTATCCTGTGCAAGACCTCTGTCTCAATCTTTGAGTACTCACCACATCTGGAGGATGCGCCTAAGAAATCTACATTTTACGTGTGTCGCAAAACTGAACCGAGAGTGGTCTTTGGAGCCGCATGGATTATGGGGGTCTTTTGGATACATTTTTCAGTATGAAGTGGGAGAGCTCTACCTGTACCAACTGGATAAAGAGGAAGAACTAGCTCCGCTATCCGCTACATGCAGCCTTACTGTTAACAATTGGGCTGTGTTAAGGCTCGCGATCCCTTACTTCAATGATCCTGATGAATAAGACATGGAGCATCAAGATCAAGAAGAAAAAGAGTACGATCACCTGTTCAGATCTCGTCCTGCAAAGCGCGCCAGAATAGTTCCAGTTTATGACGAAATAACAAAACCTGACAGAAGGCGGTGTTTCCCAACTGATGATGAAATAGCTAATGGAGCTATTCTGTTTAGCGCAAAATGGGAATCGAGAAGTACTACAACCGGACGCTGGACTCTACGAGCAACCAGGTGAAAGAATGACAAACCTACGCAGCCAGATCTGTTCGTGCTGGAAGCTATAAATCTAGATGTTGGCATATTCAGGACAATGCTGGTTCTGCCGTATGATTTCTGGACTCAGATAATGATGGAAATTGGAGATTACATCTCAAAGCTCTTTCGAGACTCTCGTTCTTGGTGCGAGATGTTGTCGGTGAAAAGAAAACTGGAGCTTCCTGTCTTGTCATTTGGCGAGCCCACCCTCTTCTGAGGATAACCCCGCCCCTCGCTGGGGATGGTTATTGAGGACACGCCCCTTAGCGTATATATATATATATATATATATATACCAGGATGGTTTCCGGACTCATTGCTCATTTTCTCTTCCTGCTGTCGACCTGCAAGAGAATGATTGGTTCACGCAGACCGGCAATGTGGGCTCCATGCTGGGACGAATCCAGCCAATCTACAGAGAGCCTGTTTTCTCCCGCATCTCCAACAGGTTACAACGCCGATCCATATCATCCGCCATCTCCGGTCCTGTACTCCTCTTCGACGTCTTCTTCTTCAGCGATGTCTCCTACCAATTTTTTAATGCCTACCATTCCAGATTATGGTACAGAGACTGCGCCATTTTACTCTACCTCCCAACCGAGCGCATCGGAGGAGCTTGCTGCTCTGGTTAGCGGCTACTTCGGATCTCCTCAGCTGCGTGATTACGCTTCAGAGACTGAGCCTCTCCACTCTACACCGCAGCCACTCGCGACAGAGCAAGCCGCTGACTACTCCGGATGTCCAACTTCACCGATTAAGCCCGCAGACGGTGCAGAGCAAGCCGGTGACCGGTCCGGATGTCCGCCGACCCCACCACCTTCTCCAGCTTCATGCCAGGATGAAGTTGACGGATGGCTGTCATCCACGCTCATCAACACCGTCAAGACGGCGCTTCTTCACTTATTTAACATCACCTGCGTGAAACACCTCAAAGAAACCTGTCATGGATGTATAACTGACCATCCGAGCCAAAAACAACATCAATGCCTTGAAATGCCAGAAGAAGATTATTACCAGCTTCACTTTTACGGAATAATGCAGCGACTTCTGAACCCGCGCTTCATTCCACCCGTTCAGAATCTGTTGAAGCAGCGAAACATAAAAGCGGAGGACCCGGTCGTCAAAATAATCGCAGAGACAGTTTTATGTGAACTGAAATCCTCATTCAGGTTCCAGGGAGCAATTACTGAAATGTATGAAGGCATGACTACCGATGATAAGCTAAAACAGCTCCGTCGTGTTTCAGATTGCTACACCCAGCATGATGATTAAGTCTTCACGTTGTTAGTTTTTATTACTTTTTTTTGTGATTTTTATTACAAATGTTTTTTAGTATTAGTTTTTAGCATTAGTTTTTAACTGCATTTTATTGTTAATAGTTTGAATTTTATTACAAATGTTTTTTTTAGTATTCGTTTTTAGCATTAGTTTTGGTAACACTTTATTTGATGGGTATTGAATAAGACCGTCATGACACCCACATAAACATGACATAACACCTGTCATGAACATCAATAAGTCTTCATGAATATTTATGACTGTTGTCATAATGTGTCGTTCGGTAAATTATGACACTTTTAATACAAAGTTGACATTAGTCAAAATGTCTTCATTATGACAACTGGACATTAATCTAGACAAAATGTCTTCGTTATGACAACTTGTCATTAAGCTTGCCAAAAATGTATTCGTTATGACAACTTGTCATTAAGCTCGCCAAAAATGTATTCGTTATGACAACTTGTCATTAACCTCGCCAAAAATGTCTTCACTATGACAACTTGTCATTAACCTCGCCAAAAATGTCTTCATTACGACAACTTGTCATTAACCAAGAAATCATGATCTAACATAATTTTGTCATAATAGTAGGCATAATGATTTAATTATGACACTAGCAAAAGCTTTAACAAAACAATGATTAATATTTCCACTCCCTGGAATAAAGCAAAACAAGAAGGAGAACCAGTAAAGATTTAAATAAGCTTTATTACACTGTCAAATGATTTAATAACAGACTCATTAACAATTTCTCTTATCTCAAGTAAAGTGGAACAAATAGCGACAGTTATGACAAAGTCATTAAGTGTCATTACAGTGTCATTGATATTAACTTTACCCCCAAGTAAANTATCATCCGCCATCTCCGGTCCTGTACTCCTCTTCGACGTCTTCTTCTTCAGCGATGTCTCCTACCAATTTTTTAATGCCTACCATTCCAGATTATGGTACAGAGACTGCGCCATTTTACTCTACCTCCCAACCGAGCGCATCGGAGGAGCTTGCTGCTCTGGTTAGCGGCTACTTCGGATCTCCTCAGCTGCGTGATTACGCTTCAGAGACTAAGCCTCTCCACTCTACACCGCAGCCATCCGCAACAGAGCAAGCCGCTGACTACTCCAGATGTCCAACTTCACCGATTCAGCCCGCAGACGCTGCAGAGCAAGCCGGTGACCGGTCCGGATGTCCGCCGACCCCACCACCTTCTCCAGCTTCATGCCAGGATGAAGTTGACGGATGGCTGTCAACTGCGCTCATCAACACCGTCAAAACGGCGCTTCTTCACTTATTTAACATCACCTGCGTGAAACACCTCAAAGAAACCTGTCATGGAGGTATAACTGACCATCCGAGCCAAAAACATCAATGCCTTGAAATGCCAGAAGAAGATTATTACCAGCTTCACTTTTACGGAATAACGCAGCGACTTCTGAACCCGCGCTTCATTCCAGCCGTTCAGAATCTGTTGAAGCAGCGGAACATAAAAGCGGAGGACCCGGTTGTCAAAATAATCACAGAGACAGTTTTATGTGAACTGAAATCCTCATTCAGGTTCCAGGGAGCAATTACTGAAATGTATGAAGACATGACTACCGATAAGCTAAAACAGCTCCGTCGTGTTTCAGATTGCTACACCCAGCATGATGATTAAGTCTTCACGTTGTTAGTTTTTATTACAAATGTTTTTTAGTATTAGTTCTTACCGCTAATGTTTTTTGTGATTTTATTACAAAGGTTTTTTTTGTGATTTTTATTACAAATGTTTTTTAGTATTAGTTTTTAACCGCATTTTATTACAAATGTTTTTTAGTATTAGTTTTTAACCACATTTTATTACAAATGTTTTTTAGTATTAGTTTTTAACCGCATTTTATTACAAATGTTTTTTAGCATTAGTTTTTAACCACGTTTTATTGCTAATGCTTTGTAGTATTAGTTTTTAACTGCATTTTATTGTTAATAGTTTTTTAGTATTAGTTTTAACCACTTTTATCGCTGTTTTTTTAGTATTAGTTTTTAATCACATTTTATTACAAAACGTTTTAGATTTCGACTGATTTTGTATCTTCTTTTCTTAAACCAGTTTGAATTCCATTTTTATGAAATTAAAGAAAAATAAATAAATTTTGAGTCTTCTTGCGTGATTTTCTCATTACTTCAACTGCGCTCGTCAGAATAAGAGGGTATGGCGGAGAGGAAATTATTAAACGACGCATATTTACAGTGCGTCTCACCCAGGCAGCTTTGGAGGGGTTGAGAGGCTGTGCAGGGCTCTTCAGCATGAAACCGGAAAGCAGATTGCGATTAAAAAAGTGCAAGACTTTTTATCAGAACAAGATACATACACGCTGCATAAACCTGCAAGAATAAATTTTCTGAGGAACAGGGTTTTCGTAACAAGACCTTTCAAACAATATCAAGCGGATCTTTGTGACATGAAAAACTTGTCCGAACAAAATGATGGCTATAATTATTTAATAACTGTAATAGACGTATTTTCAAAAAGAGCATTTGTGCGTGCTTTAAAGAGGAAGAGCGCTGCTGAGGTAGTGAAGGCTTTTGAGTCAA
>NW_006800350.1:73839-76497 GCF_000485575.1 Poecilia formosa
TTATTGCTAATGTTTTGTAGTATTAGTTTTTAACTGCATTTTATTACAAATGTTTTTAGTATTAGTTTTAACCATATTTTATTGCTAATGTTTTGTAGTATTAGTTTTTAACTGCATTTTATTGCTAATGTTTCGTAGTATTAGTTTTTAACTGCATTTTATTGCTAATGTTTTGTAGTATTAGTTTTTAACTGCATTTTATTACAAATGTTTTTAGTATTAGTTTTAACCACATTTTATTGCTAATGTTTTGTAGTATTAGTTTTTAACTGCATTTTATTGCTAATGTTTCGTAGTAGTTTTTAACTGCATTTTATCGCTAATGTTTTGTAGTATTAGTTTTTAACTGCATGTTATTACAAAACGTTTTAGATTTCGACTGATTTTGTATCTTCTTTTCTTAAACCAGTTTGAATTCCATTTTTATGCAATTAAAGAAAAATAAATTTTGACTCTTCTTGTGTGATTTTCTCATTACTTGAATCAGCTTGAATTCCATTTTTATGAAATTAAATAAAAATAAATAAATTTTGAGTCTTTTTGCATGATTTTCTCATTACTTCAACCGCACTCGTCAGAATAAGAGGGTATGGCGGAGAGGGAGTTATTAAACGAAGCATATTACAGTCCGTCTCACCCAGGCAGCTTTGGAGGGGTGGAGAGACTGCGCAGAGCTCTTCAGCATGAAACCGGAAAGCAGATTGCGATTAAAAAAGTGCAAGACTTTTTATCAGAACAAGATACGTACACGCTGAATAAACCTGCAAGAATAAATTTTCCGAGGAACAGGGCTTTCTTAACAAGACCTTTCAAACAATATCAAGCGGATCTTTGTGACATGAAAAACTTGTCTGAACAAAATGACGGCTATAATTATTTAATAACTGTAATAGATGTATTTTCAAAAAGAGCATTTGTGCGTGCTTTAAAGAGGAAGAGCGCTGCTGAGGTAGTGAAGGCTTTTGAGTCGATTTTCAAAGACAGCCAGATTCCAAAAAAAATTCAGACGGATGCCGGCGCAGAGTTTTTTAACAAACACTTTAAGGCTTTAACGGAGAAATACGGCATTGTGCATTTTGCCACAGCTAGCGAAACAAAAGCCTCAGTGATTGAGAGGTTCAATAGGACTTTGAAATTGCGCATGTGGAGATATTTTACTGCTCATAACACGCGCCGTTATGTAGCCGTCCTGCAGGACATGGTGAAAAATTATAATAACAGTTATCATTCCAGCATTAAAATGACTCCTTTAGAGGTGAATGAGAAAAATGCCTTTCAAGTATTCAAGAACCTGTACCTTAAACCGTCTAATAGCTATTGTAAATCATCCGGGAACTCGTTTAAAGAAGGGGATCTTGTCAGAGTTTCCAGAGCACGCGGCATGTTTGAAAAATGGTATGAGCAGAGCTTTACCGACGAAGTATTTACAGTCGATGAAAAGATACGGCGATCTCCCCCTGTGTACAAACTCAAAGATTTGGATGGCGAAGCAATTCGGGGTACGTTTTACTCATACGAACTTCAAAAAGTGAAAATGGGTAAAGACAAGATCTTCCAAGTCGAGAAAATTTTAAAACAGCGCACCGTGAGAGGAATTAAGCAGGTCTTTGTACGATGGAAAAATTGGCCTGAGAAATTCAATAGCTGGATCAGACAAGATGAACTTCAAGATATATAAACGGAACCGATATTACATCTTGCCAAAACAGCATTATGGAGCGCGCCGTAGAGGATCACGGATTTTACGTTACTTTACCATCAAACGCAAGCCAAAGTACTTTTAAAGGGAATACGTCTTCAAGTTTCCGCGTGAATCTAGCGCAGCACATTAATTTAGAAGGTTCGTGGCAAGTAGCTTTAACGGAGATTTCTTACCTGCACACTTGGCATAATGTCCCAAAAGAATCCGCGTTCTTTGAATGGAGGAAGAGGGGAGGTGCAAACATTTCTCGGGCGTATATCATGTCTGGATACTATGAGACAATAAAGCAGCTAAAAACAGAGGTCGAGTCTCGTCTTAGTACGAAGAATATTTTTTTTTACACAACCGCTGTTGAAAACAGATTATTCTTTTTAGCAGATGACGATCGACATCAATTACGTTTTCACGCGCCTATCGCTTATGTTTTTGGCGCGGAGCCAGGAGAATGGATTACTTGTATTAAACATGAACCCTTTCCTCGCCCGATGGACAGGAAAGCAGGATTCTACCACTTTTATTGTTACAGCGACGTGATCGAACATCAATTAGTAGGAGATGCGTATGCCCCCCTGCTCCGCACGCTTGAAGTGGAAGGTAAATACGGAGATATAATTACTCGGGCTTTTAATCCACCGGACTATCTTCCTGTGGCTCGGAAACATATTGAATCAATTCAAATCGAAATGAAATCAGACCAGAACGTTCCGATAAAATTTACCTATGGAAAGACAACCGTGAAATTACATTTTCGACCCGCAAAGTCGCAACGAAGTCTGAGATAATAACAGAATTATCTCTGATCAAAAACATTTATATAAAAAACGGCTGATGACAAGGTTATCGTTCATAGAGCTCTACGCTACGACGGGGAAGAGACTGTTTTTTTCTTTTGCTCAGCAGCACCGTATAAATCTGCGGTAACATGACGCCGGCAACACTAAGGGATGACCCTCACC
>NW_006800350.1:76950-90873 GCF_000485575.1 Poecilia formosa
GCCGAATGCACCCTAGCAGAGCTGGATTTATTTTCAGCCCCTATGACGCAGTTATCGATAGAGGACAAGATTTACACAGAAATTTTACCGGTGTCGGCTCTGACCAGAGGCGGTCCTATCGAGTTTGTGATTCCAGGCGGCGACAAATATCTTTACTTAAACGACACCTTGCTTCATCTACGCATCAAGATCACCAACGCAGACGGTAGCGACCTGGCTAATGACGCTGTAGTGGGGCTAATTAATTATCCTCTTAATACTATATTTTCACAATGTGACATCACGCTGGGAGACCGATTAATATCTCAGTCAAGCTCCACCCATCCTTACAGAGCGATGATTGAAACTCTACTCAACTATTCTGAAGATACGCTAAAGAGTCAATTTAGCGAAGGTCTTTCTTACAAAGACGTGGCTGGAGCGATGGATTCTATCGTCATAAACAACGGTCCGAACGCGGGATTAAATAAAAGGGCCGCTTTCACCGCCAAATCCAGAGAAGTTCACCTGTTAGGGGCGCTTCATGCTGATTTATTTTTCTGTGAGAGAGCGCTGCTTAATTCGGTGGATTTGAGAATTAAATTAACAAGAGCCAGCGATGCATTTTGCCTGATGGGAGCCCGTGATTCTACATTTCAATTGAGAATTTTAGGAGCTTCTCTTTTTATTAAAAAAGTTTCAGTTTCTCCCGCGGTCCGACTAGGCCATGCTTCTGCTTTAATGCGAGGAAACGCCCTGTATCCGCTTTCCAGAGTTAACGTTAAAACATATTCTATGCCTGAAAATTCGAGGATGTATACTCAAGAGAACTTGTTTTTGGGCGCGGTGCCAAAGTATATTGTGATAGGGATGGTGCATCACGAGGCCTTCACGGGTCGGAGAGACCTGTCACCCTTCAACTTTAAACACATGGATGCTGAATACCTAGCACTGTGCCAGGAGGGGAGACAAATCCCTGCCAAAGCTTTCCAGCCCCAATTCAATCACGGGATTTCGGTCAGAGAATTTTACAGCATATACTCTGCAACAGGTCGGCACTTAAAAGACCTTCCTCTATCCATCGACCGAGAGCAGTTCGATCAGGGGTTCGCATTATTCTCATTTAACCTTTCCCCTGCAGAAGACGCCGATGCTCTCTCGCCCGTTTCTAACGGCAACTTAAGGTTGGAGATTAGGTTCAGAGAACCATTACCGCACACGACGACGTTGATTGTGTACGCCTGTTACGACTCGGTATTGGAAGTGAATTCAAGAAGACAAGTTTTGGTGGATTATTATTAATTATGAATAATCACCAGCTGGAGAGTCTGCTGCACCATCTTATAGGGAATCGGTTCCACGGAGTCTGGGCGTGCGATCAGCTGTCTTTTCTCCCGCATAAATATGCAGGACCCGCCTATTTCATCGTAAATACACACCCCTCAGATCTGCTGGGGCAGCATTGGTTGGCTCTGACTTTGGAAGGAAACACAGCCTCCTTTTTTGATTCCTACGGGATCCCTCCGCAATCTGAATTTTATCCTGCTAGCATTGTAACATTTTTAAAAGAGAGATCCTCAGAAATAATGTACCATAATAAACAGCTGCAGGACACTATGTCTGTGACGTGCAGTCAGCATTGTGTATATTACTTGTGTAAAAGAGCCTCCGGTTTAATGCTGGAACAAGTAGTTTATTCATACCCGGGTGATGTGATAAAAAATGACATCATGGTTTCAAATTTTGTAAAAAAAAATATCAGCACTGTATAAAAAAACGAAAATATTGTTCTTTTAACCACGGTGCATGCTCCATGCAGATGTTTAAAGATTGTTACAAATTGTTTGCATGAAATTTTACTTTTTATTGTAATTTCTTATTTTGTGAAATATTTTTATTGTAATTTCTTATTTTGTGAAATATTTTTTGCTGTAATTTTTGTGAGAAAAAACAAATGTACGCATGAAATCAATTCAATAAATGTTTTTATTTAAAAATTTGTATTTTCTATCAAAAAAAAAAAAGTCTTAAGGGGAAAAATTAACCCACTTTGAAGTTTTTTTAATACCGTCGAACGTTGGAGAAAGAATAATCTTTTTTTCTCTTCTCGGGGTTTTTTTTAATTCCGTCGAACGTTGGAGAAAGAATAATATTTTTTTCTCTTCTCGGGGGTTTTTTAATTCCGTCGAACGTTGGAGAAAGAATAATCTTTTTTTCTCTTCTGGGGGTTTTTTTAATACTCTCAGGCTCGATGTGCAGATGCTGCTCACGGAGCTGCGGGTTATTCGCACCCTCTGTCTTTATACGCAGATACTGCTCGCGGGTTATTCACAGAAGATACTGGAATATTTAGTTCATGTAGAGTACTGAGGAAATCAGTCCATCCTGCAGGCTGGAGGCTTTGAGCTTTTCTTTTAAACGGAACCAGAAGGTTTTTGAGTAAATCAGTCAAATGGGATCCTCTGGCGACTCTTCCTTTGCAGACGAATTCCCCTCATCTTCGCCGTTTCCAGGTTCAGACGCGAGCGCAGGATCATTCTTAGCAAGCTGCACAGGTGCAGATAATTAAGGCTCTTCTAATTGACCTTGCTTGATTAAAGACAGATATCTTTGCAGCAAAGCGTCATATTTTTTAATTTTCTCGTATGAAGTTAGTCCTGGTTCATCCAATATCGCTCTCATTTTAGAATCCAAATCCTCTTCAGCCGTTTCTCTGATAGAAGCCTCCGGCTGATTCAAACGTTTGAAGTGACGCGGCGAGATCAGATACATCTTTTGAGACATTTTTTTTTTATTTTGCGATAATTCCGCCCACCAGGTTTCCGATCAATGGAGCGAGAGCCGCAAAAATAGGGAGAATGAACCCTCCTTGCTGGCTCTTAAGAGCAGCCTGTTTACGTTTCAAACCTGTTCGTTTGTCAGCCAGCAATCTGATGAGCTTCTTCTGTTTTTTCAGTTTCCGGTGTTGAGAAGGCGAAAGTTTTAAATTTCCTTTTAATATATTGAGACATAACTCACACAGCGTTTTTAGAAAGTCGGGCGAGCAGTGATCGAGAATATCTTTACGCTTCTGAGGCGTGGAATGATACAGAGCTTGAAGCAGGGGAGCATTTCGTTTTATTCTCGCAGACATGGTTTTTTACTTTGTTTTAGGTATATAAACAACAGGCCACTCTTTAGGCAGTATACCCGACCTCATTCGAAAATGTTCTGGACAGGTTGGCGTAAGGTCAAGAATTAAATAACCGTGAGGTTCTCTGGTAGCGTCTTCAAAACTGTCTAAGAAAAGAGCCTTTGCTGTCGGGAAGATTTGGCGAGCTAATATATTTATTTGTAATCTGTCTCTCAGGTTCTTAAACAACACCATATAATTACTGTACTTCCCCTGATGAAATACATTCTGCGTCAACATTATTACGCTCCAATTTCTGTGATGTCTGAATTCTGTGAATAATTTTACCACTTCAGGATGGTCCGAGGCTTGAAAGATGACGTCGTCCAGAATTATTAAAATGCTTTTATTCGCTGGAAACAAGTCTTCATCCTCAAAAGAGTCAGGCAAACCTTTGATGAACTTGATCTTTTTATAAATTTTTTGCAATCCGTCATACATAGGTTGGAAAGACTTATAAATCCACACAATTGCTTCAGGTTCATGATCCATGACATGACTACAATCCATCAACATTTTCTGCACAAAATAAGTTTTCCCGCAGCCGCTAGGACTGGCGATAAGACATGAAAAAGGTGTTTTAAATCGAGGATCAAATAAAGTCTCTTGTGCATGACCTGAATGCAGCATTTTTTTTTCTTTTTAATAGTAGAAAAAAAAAGAATAACAAGAAGAAAAGACAAAAATTATTTTACTCCCCTCTGTAAATTATGGATGAACAAGTCAGTATCCAAACGGCAAGGTTGTTCCGTCAGGATAAAGCCTCCGTTTGTCGTAAACCACGCGAAACTTTTTCTGAAATGTGGCATTTTTTAACACGAACCCTCTTTTATCACGCCTGATTGTGTGCTGCGGTACCTGAATCAACCCATCTCTGGAGCCGCCGGTCAAGTAACCTTCCACCAGCTCTTTGATGCTGTCAAAATTGACAGTTTGGCTACATTCGGTCGTATGAGTTATTCTTTCACAGACATTTTTATTTTTCGTTCATTCTTGGTTTGATAAGCATAACTTTTGGGCCCTGTAGAAACAAATTCCTGTATGCTGTCTCCTCCCAATTCGT
The DNA here is from genome assembly GCF_000485575.1 of Poecilia formosa. Taxonomy (NCBI): domain Eukaryota; kingdom Metazoa; phylum Chordata; class Actinopteri; order Cyprinodontiformes; family Poeciliidae; genus Poecilia; species Poecilia formosa. Next base: position 81,165 of record NW_006800350.1, read on the forward strand.
CAGTCAGGTCACCCAGGTAATTTCCGAGCTTAAGTGGGGCCTGCCCTTGTTTCAGCACATAGATCAGACTGTCTGTATCTACGTACAAAACCCTTTCCTGTAAAGGCTCCATACAGCTTAAAAGCTTCAATCGTGCATAAGCGGTCGTAAAGGCGCCTATGAACACGTTGTTAACCTTGCCCGGACGGATCACGCATTTTTTGTTGTAGTTCCACAGTAACAGACACGCATCAGGGGTCAGAAAGTGGAAATACTCGACGGTGTATTTACCTGAGAATAAGAATCTGAAAAACTCGTCAGGATCGCTCACAATAACCGTCTGTGTGAGACTGTCCCTTTGACAATATTTTCCCCAGAATGCGTTTAACAAGTTTTTAAACAAAAACCGTTTAGCAGGATTGAACGCAATTTTGTCCGGATCTAACTGGATACCTTGATGCAGTTTGTAGTCTCTCACATACTTCTCCTTACTTTCCTCATCGACTGCTTCGGCCGGGTAGCCTGAGGCCTCCTGCTTACCCTTCACCTCTGTGATTTTTTCCACGCGATAACCAGATCGCAATGCTTTCTGAAATTCAACGCTCACCCAGACACCGGTCAGAGCCCTTTCCTGATTGCTGTGGGAACAGGAACTTGTCTGATTATTTTTTTTCTGTGCAGGTGCGGCAAAGCGTGAACACTAACTTACCGTGCGCAGTTCTGCACGGCAGGACTGGGAAATAGAGGCCTCTAGGAGGATAGACAACCGCTCTGATGAACCCAAAATAATTGTCGGGATGCTCAAAGTTTCGGTATATTGTCGGGTGTCCCAGAGGATAAGGAAATCTGCTGTTCACATAGGGGTACAGTGAAGTGAAATCCACGTACTGAACAGTTTCATCAGCAGCTGCGGTGTGTCTCAATTTGAACACGGAAGTTCTCCCTTCAAAAAGAGCGTCCCGCGGGACCAGAGGCTCTGGCGGATTCATTTTTTTGAGAAAGTTAATCACCCTCTGATCAGATCGCTTCATTTCAGCCCACTCGTGCTCCCACACAATCTCGAGTCGGACGCCGAACTTGGATTGCAGGATTCTGTCTCTCATCGCTGGCCGCGCGGATCTGTTCAAAGGTTACGTCTCTCAAAGGGCATTTTTCATTTAGAATAAAACATTGATAACAAGCGTGCCAGAAACAGCCGTGAAAACTGAAGACCGTCGGCATACCTGAAACAACAGAAAACCCGTCTGCAAAGTATGGTCCGATTTTCCTTTCTCCCGCATTTAATGCATGTTCGATAAATATGTTTCTGTCAAACATGATCCATTCCAGCCATTGGATGCCGGCGTTCGAGAAAGTATTTGAACTATTTCTGTAATCCATCGGTGATGGTATGGCTAACATTTTAGGCTGAAGGAAATTTGTCAGAAAAACCTTCATGGATGCCGATGCGATGGTTATGCATTTAAAAGGATCTACATTCGTCTCCTCAAAATATTGGTCTGAATTTAACGCAGGCTTGGTGTAGAATCTCTACGTCATTCCGACAGTAATGAACGGCTTGCTTTGCAAAGTCAAAATTCTCTTTGGACGCGTCCTGGTACCAGTCATTAAATTCATGCTGCTGGGACGGAGTCATCCGATCCACAGAGTAATATTCTTTTGAAGGGAAGGGTCCTACATAGTGCAAATTCTCCCTCGAGGAGAATAAATGAGGAAAAAATCCTTTTGATTGGTCGTTAAAACCCAGCGCTTTTGGCATTTGACTAAGCTTCATAGCAAGAAATGAAAGACTATCTATGAACAAATAATTTTGCTGCCGGTCATAATAATGCGAGGTGAAATGCCCAATTCGGTCATAGCGCTCAGCAGGAGGTAATTATCGTATGCTCGGGCATTGTGCACTATGAATACATAATTTTTAAACATCGGTTTTCTGTAATGAAGAATAAATTTCCGAGCGCAATCAAGACCGTATGAAAACCAGCTATCGCCTTTTAAAGTTTTGGCGCAGACTAGAAACAGTACGTGCACGCCGTTCTGATCAAAATATGATTCAAAATCATAGAACACTATCTTGTCATCCAATTGATTGGATTTAGCGAGAGGTTGAATATAGCAGAGGTGGTCGCTGATTGCTATAGGAGAGCCAGGGGCTATTTTTTCACCGCAAATGGTGCATTTTGTTCCACAGACGTGTCCTTTTTCCTGCTTAGTTATGGGTACGTGATAAATTCTTTTACAGAGCGCACACATCTTGGTCGTCTTGCATTCACTCGCAAAGATTTCGGCGCGAGGCTTGAAATTGGGTTCCTTGTGTTTGTTGTAACATAAAGAATTGTGACAGGACCGATTACAGCCTCCGCAATATACAGGATCGTACTCTTTGCCTATGCAAGGGGCTTTGCGACATATTTGACAATATCCTCCGCACAAATGTGTGCTAGGGTTATCGTAGCCTGAAAAACAATGCTGGCAAAAATGTTTTGATCCGAAAAAACCCTTTGGGTTTTTTATCCCGAAGTAATGCTGGTCGTGTAACAGAAGAAGGCAAGCGTTTGTGCGATCTCGGAAATCGGTCTCAAATTTAGAGAGAACAGGATTTTTGGAGTTCTTATAAAACACTACGATTTTTCTTTGTAGTAGGTTTTCAAATTTGGCCACGTCGGTGAACGTGACGGGCGTCTGCTCTGTAAGCCCTGCGTCATGTTGCCATTGTTTAGCTTGCTGTAAAGCCTCTGAGTCTGTAAAGCTGTTATTATAGACATGGGCTAGACTGATAGCGAAACAAAGTTTATTGTCAGAATTCTGTGCTATGTACAGGTGACGTCTTTTTTTATTGATGAGTTCACAGGCTGAAGTTTTTGTTGCTTTGCGCTTCACCCCGCCGGAAGGATCTCTTACTATTTGTAGAACAAATTCAAGGTCACCGTGCGATGGGAGCTCCGCATTCGATTGCACCAATTCATCCAGAAAATCCATAAAAGCTGTTTGTATGTCGTCATCATTGCTGACGTGAATATTTAAATGCCTGCTAAAATTATCTCCAACCAGTTATAGCTGAACAACATCATTTCGTCTGGCTAAAGAACCTGCATTATCTGCTAGTTCAACGAGATGATTCATAATTTCTACATAATATGAAGCATGATCTGGCGCGGAATCTTCACAAGTGGGAGGAATTCTGAAGGGACGCCTAAGTTCAACGTTATTAAAACGCTCGCGTTCAAGCAACGGTGAGAACGGAGGAGTTTTGACAGAAGTAGCAGCAGCAGACGCTGCAGACGCGGCTGACACAGACGGTGCAGGGAGAGGAGGGGGCGAAAGTAGAGGAGGAGGGGGAATTGCAGCAGGAGTGGCAGACGCGGCCGCCACAGGAGGAGGAGGAGGGGGAATTGCAGCTGCAGCTGGAGGATTCCCTGAATTGGGTGAATTTTGTAAAACTTCCAAAGCAGATGAGAGTCGGGTCAAAACGAGTATTGAATTCTGTAGAAGTGATGCGTATTCATTTACATTAGAATTTTGATCCTGACTGACGGAATGCTGCGGCGCGGTATTTTGCAGGGAACTATTTAATCGTGTTATTAAACCGCTTGCAGCGCAGTCACCGGCGCGTTCAACGCGCCCCACGACGGAGCTGCAGACTGATCTCTTGATCCGGCGGTTTGTAGACCGGTGATGGTTCTGCCGCGGGACTCTATCCCGGCAGAAACCCCTCCTTGCTGGGACACCGTCGAGCCAGAAAAATCCTCCTGCGCTCTATCCTTCCGCGATGAATCGGTATAACGTTGAGACGGGTAAAGAAGGTCTTTTTCTTCTTCTTTTTCTTCTTCTTCTACTTGTTCTTCCGAATCGATTAGGTTGATTACAGATTTTGGATCAAATATATCTTAAACGATAAAAAATTAATAGGTCAGAAATTATTTTCTCCCTCCTTACACAAAACTGCATTTCTTTTTAACTTACCGCGGATGTTCTTCTGCTCCGGTTTCACGCGCACCGAGGTGTTTGGCGGATCGCTCCACAAAGGCCGCGCCTTCGTCAGAGAGAGCCTATTTTTCGGGCGGGTCGCCACAGCCTGAGTAATGACTCGATCCCCCTGTAAATCTGTTAAAATGTTGTGATTAATTTTTTTGTTATGCCGCAACGCTCGGGGCAGCGTTAAAATACCGACCGTACTGCAGCTGGGGGACGCCCGGGAAGCCGGTCCTCCTCTCCGTATCTAGCGAAACGATATCGGAAGAAAAAATGCAGCGTCAGATTGAGGGGTAAAAATGAAGAGAGAGAGAGAGAGAGAGAGATGTAACTTACCCCCTAATAGTTCATTGTACTGAGATTCAGACAGCACCGCCATGGCCAGGATGTGTAATTTCTCTCTTTTAAAAAAGAAGAAAAAAAAGTCCAGCCCAGTCCAGTCCAGTAACAAAATCCAAAATCACAGGCACGGGTCAGCAGCAAGTCTGGAATGAACAGAGTCTTGTCCAACCTTCTTGCAAGAAAAAAAAAAGGTTCCTCCCCTCCTTGTGTGGCGGGAGAATTATCTATCGATAAGGAAAGGATCTATGACATCTGGAACTGGTTAAGAGCGGCGGTCTTGGGATGAACAGAGTATTTGTCCAAAATAGGGGTGATGGGAGAATTATCTGGAACTGATTAGCGGAAAACAGCAGGAGGGCATTCTTTTCCGCCTTGGGGCAAGCTGTAGACCGTCAGGCTTATATCTGTCTGTTTAAACACATCTTGCAGAATCTGTGAGACTTTTGACCACTCCAGCTCATCCAGACCATTCTGAAGGAGATAAAATATTGTGTTTAATTATCAAATAAAGAAGAATTAAGGGTATTTATCAGCAGTACTTCCTACAAACCTAGGTAGTGATATTCTTTTGATGTTATTTTCTAAGCAGTGAGATTTCATGGCCTCCAGACTCTGCTTCAGACTGACATATGCGGGTTTCTGGCTGGCTTTTTTCTTTGTAATCTGACATGCATGATAGGAAAGATACACTTACCAGATTGCGTAATGAACCAAATTTGGTCCTGTGCAGTATAATTGTCTGCGTCATATTTACCAAGTAATATATGAAACGTCGATCATGTGTTAGGACTGCGCATTCTCCCACCAGCTTTTCTATTAGGACGTCAAGTTTTTTAAAAACAAAGAAACAAACAGACAAAAAACCAAAAGAAAACAAATAAAAAACTTACTCTGCTCCTTTAACGCGGCGACTCGTCTAAAATTCTTTTTGAATAAAACTGCGATTCCCTTCCCCATTCGTAAATCTTCACTAACGCAGTGCGCTAATGATTCCTGGTTTGGAGCGGTGAACAGATCGCCGATCACATATTTTATCTTGCACATCTTGAAACATAGTCCGCAGTTAGCACAAGCAATGCAAAAATTCACTGGCGTTGAAGCCTACCATCTGTTACGAATTAGAACCTCAAACATCTGGATCCCATTTTCTGGACCACCCACGTTGCCCATCCCCCATTTCCGGACCACCCAAGTTGCCCCTCCCCCACTTCTGGACCACCCACATTGCCCATCCCCCATTTCCGGACCACCCAAGTTGCCCCTCCCCCACTTCAGGACCACCCACGTTGAACACTACCTGTCAAAATCTGATTGATATAAGGGAGTACCTATAATCTCTAACGTTAACAGGTAGTTTGGACTCTGCTCATTTTCATGTTTGATAATATTATCAAACTATATAGCAGCCGTTCAACCGGGCTTTGTAAGGTTGGTGAATAGTTCATTAAAGGACAACACTGTGGAATTCCCAGTACCAGTGTGGTTGTGAGTTTTCTGCCGCTTCTTCTCCTTCCCTAATACAACCCAAACGTTACAATGAGAAATTGATTAATAATGAAACTGGAAAATAGAAAATTGGCTTAATGAAAAAGGGAAATTGAAAAGTTGTTAAATGAAAAATAGATTAATGAAAAATGGGTAAACAAAAAAGGGAAATTAAAATTGGACAAATTAAAATGGGAACATAAAAAGGGTTAAATTAATCTGGAATAAATATATTTATAAATAAACAAATATAAATGGGAATAAAAGTGACAATTACTTATTTAACTAATTTTTTATTTATTTCACTCATTTTTGTCATTTATTGATTTATTTTACTCATTTGTTTATTTATTTCACCCATTTATTTATTTATTTATTTAATTTTTGGCTGAAATGGCTCTCCATATCATGCAGGCTGCAGGCAGACAAGCTTGTTCCTTTCAGGTTTCAGGCTATAAACTGTAATATTTTCTGCCAGCCGCAAGTCAGTTTAAGTAATGCTTCTGTGAGAAACAAATAATACCGGACACCTGGTCACCGAGAAAAATGGTTAGCCTGAGATTTTAGTTTAGTTTTTTTTATTTTGAAAGGCCAAAGCACGGAGTAGTGACTTTCCAAACCATCCTGCAGCCATACCCGTCTCGTCTCTGGACCAGCAAGATGGCCACCACTGCACTGTGTCATCAGCAGCGATAAACAGAGGTAAGTTTGTCATAAAAAGTTGTTTTAAGATGTTTTTAGGCTAGAAAGTAGCCCTCATACTAGCTTCATTTACACACTTAGTTCATGCAATTTCTTTGATACTCCGGAGTTTTCGGTGCAGCGTGTAACAAATCCCCGTCTAAACGGAAGATTTAACACGGTCAAGAGAGTTCTTTGAATTATTTTTATAAAAATTTAGAAATAAGTATGTCTGTTGCCTTTCATAATCAAAACTAGAAAGAACGATTTGAATTAAACAAAAGAAAACGATCGCACACTTGCGGCTGGGAGTGGCACACTATATTTAATAACCAAAAATCAGCTGTTCCACTGGAATCACCATGTTATTTCTGTCAATCTTTCATTTTTAACAATTAAACAACCCCACACCAAATCTATAGTACAGCCTTTGAATCAAAACAAAAGGAGATATTTCAATAATTGTCCAACAAAAAGTCCACAATTAGGTGTTCAAAAATAAGGATCCGTGCGCACACACACAAAAAACGACGTTGGGGCGCAAATATTTCATCAGTCTTTGTCTGACTTGGGCGAAGACCTGCAGCGCTCCAGGTATTGGGTCCGATCCTTGCCCCGTGTGGCTTTTATCTTCTTCTTGTTGGTTTTTATTGGCAGTTGGCAATAAACTTTCAGTAGCATTACCGCCACTTACTGGTATGGAGTGTGGTTCGTGATGATCTATATATTTTCCCCTACTTTTACTTCATATCTAATCCCTACAATAATTTCTGACTAAACATACACACCTACTTATATAACCTTACTTGCCTATAGCTTTATGTACCACTCTTTGTTATTCTTTACACATTCACAACCATCTTACTCTACTCAGATTCTTTGAAATAACTTTGTTTTTTTAAGAAATCAAATAATTATTTCAATATGTCTACTCCCCAAATCCCTCCTCAAATAATCTAGTAAATTAAACCTTTCTTTAATACCTTCACACTCTCTCAACATCCTCTTCTTCATATTTATAACACTCTAAAAATAACATGCTCTACTGTTTCAAACTTCTCACAATATTCACACTTTCCTGTTTTATGCTTCTGTATTTTAAAAAGTGAATAATTAAGCCCTGTATGACCGAACCTTAACCCTGTTATTATTCTTTCCTCCTTTCTGTTTTTTCTTCCCTTTCTTTTCCTTCCTACAAACTTCTGAATTTTATAAAACCATCTTCCTGTTAAACCTTCATCCCACCTGCTCTGCCATATTTTCATCAGCTCCTCTTTGACTTTACTTTCCCCTTCAGATTTACTTGTCCTAACTGTAAACCTAAGAGGATTATGTATTGCCTTCTTTGCCATTTTATCAACCCTCTCGTTTCCTTCTACCCCTATATGTGCTGGAACCCATACAAAAACAACTACTAACCCCATATTTTGTATTCTAAATAGAGTATGATATATTTCTAATAAGATGTCCATCCTACTATCCGTATTATTATATTTTATGCTTAACAAAGCCGAGCTTGAATCTGAGCAAATTATTGTTTGCAGTGGTTTTACGTCCTCTATCCATTGTAATGCCAATAGTATTGCTAACATTTCACCTGTATAAATTGATAACCCATCCATAATTCGTTTCCCCATTTTCAAATTGAATTCTGGGATTGCAAATGCTATTCCCATTTTTCCAGCTATTTTTGATACATCTGTTATTATCGAAATTTGAACATGTCGATAATAATTATTTAAATATGATTGCACTGAATATCTACAACATTTGATTTGTCTTGTTTCTTTACCATTAGTGATATATCTACTATTGTTTCTGGAAGAATCCAAGGTGGTATAATTGATATTGGATCTGTTTGATTAATTTCTAGACTATCAATTTTAAATTCCTTTATGTCATTTTCAATTGTCCATCCATAACTCCTCAATTCTTTCTTTTCCTTTTCCCAAGATGATTTTAAAATTTCCCGAGTTGGATGATCACATTTATTACCCATCAAATTTAACCAATAATTAATTCCTAGTTTAGTTCTCCTTAGATCTAATGGCATTTCTCCTGTTTCTATTTCTAATGCTGCTGTAGGTGTTGTTTTGAATGCTCCAGCACACAATCTTAATAATAATAATAAATAATAATACATTTTATTTATAGGCACCTTTTTGGACACCCAAGGTCACCTTGACATAAAACAAGTTATAAAATACATACCGGTAATAAACAAGATTATACATTATTATACATTTATCTACAATCTTTTGAATGTGAATATTCCATTTTAATTTTTCATCAAACCACAATCCCCAAAAATTTATATTCTTTACCTGTTCTATTTTTTGATTATATAATTTTAATTCTATCACCTTGTTTGTTTGTTTTTCTGAGAAAATATAATTACTTTCGTTTTATCCACTGAGAATTTGAATCCCCATTGCAGTGCCCACCACTCTATATCAATAATGACCTTTTGTAATTTCTTTACTATAAACTCAACATTTTTCCCTTTTTCATATTGCTCCATCATCTGCAAAGAGTGAACACAGCATATCATTTCCAATATTTTTGAATATATCATTTATCATAACAGAAAACAATAATGGGCTTATAATACACCCCTCCGTTTTCCACTACATATTTACCGGAAACTACCTCACCAATTCTTACCTGTAATTTCCTGTTTGTTAAAAAGTCTTTAATCCATGCATATATTTTTCCTTTAATCCCCAATTTGTGTACTTTGATTAATAAACCCTTTACCCACATCATATCATATGCTTTTTCAATATCAAAAAATACTGCCACTACACTCTCTTTGTTTACTTGAGCTCTTCTAACTTCATGCTCTAGGGCAGTGGTTCTTAACCTTTTATTGAGGTACCAAACCCACCAGTTTCATATGCGCATTCACTGAACCCTTTTGTAGTGATAAATGAAATTAAAATCAGATTCTCCCCCACACCCTAAATTCAAGAGGTGACCCAACTAGAATGTAGTTGGGTCACCTCAACGTGGTTGATGTTGAATACTGTCTAATTTATCCAGATGAGTTTTAGCTGCTGAACTGTAAACTAAACAACCAAAATCAAAGTTGGATCTTCTCATCCCTGTATAAATCTTTTTTAACAATTGTCTGTCTGCCCCCCTTTCACCACCAGCCAAACACCTTTCTGGAATAGTCCAATTGAGTTAAAAAAAAAAAAAAAAAAAAAACCGTTATCTTACTTACCCAATTAGGGTTGATTAAACCACA
>NW_006800350.1:90883-97497 GCF_000485575.1 Poecilia formosa
TAGTAATCGAGGTACTCGAATCATTCGAGGAATCGTTTCAGCCCTAGCTGGAACCCATACAAAAACAACTACTAACCCCATATTTTGTATTCTAAATAGAGTATGATATATTTCTAATAAGATGTCCATCCTACTATCCGTATTAATATATTTTATGCTTAACAAAGCCGAGCTTGAATCTGAGCAAATTATTGTTTGCAGTGGTTTTACGTCCTCTATCCATTGTAATGCCAATAGTATTGCTAACATTTCACCTGTATAAATTGATAACCCATCCATAATTCTTTTCCCTATTTTCAAATAGAATTCTGGGATTGCAAATGCTATTCCCATTTTTCCAGCTATTTTTGATACATCTGTTATTATCGAAATTTGAACATGTCGATAATAATTATTTAAATATGATTGCACTGAATACCTATCTACAACATTTGATTTGTCTTGTTTCTTTACCATTTTTGATATATCTACTACTGTTTCTGGAGGAATCCAGGGTGGAATAATTGATATTGGATCTGTTTGATTAATTTCTAGACTATCAATTTTAAATTCCTTTATGTCCTTTTCAATTTTCTATCCATAACTCCTCAACTCTTCCTTTTCCCAACATGATTTTAAAATTTTCCGAGTTGGATGATCACATTTATTACCCATCAAATTTAACCAATAATTAATTCCTAGTTTAGTTCTCCTTAGATCTAATGGCAATTCTCCCGTTTCTATTTCTAATGCTGCTGTAGGTGTTGTTTTGAATGCTCCAGTACACAATCTTAATAATAATAATAATAATAATAAATAATAATACATTTTATTTATAGGCACCTTTTTGGACACCCAAGGTCACCTTGACATAAAACAAGTTATAAAATACATATCGGTAATAAAACAAACAAGATTTATAAGACAGTACAAGGGTAATTAAAAGCTGTATGCTAGTTCAAACAAATGGGTTTTTAATGGTTGGTTTTAATGGTTGATGTTGAATACTGTCTAATTTATCCAGATGAGTTTTAGCTGCTGAACCGTAAACTAAACAACCAAAATCAAAGTTGGATCTTTTCATCCCTGTATAAATCTTTTTTTAACAATTGTCTCTCTGCCCCCCTTTCACTACCAGCCAAACACCTTAATATATTCAACTTTCTCTTACATTTATCTACAATCTTTTGAATGTGAATATTCCATTTTAATTTTTCATCAAACCACAACCCCCCAAAATTTATACTCTTTACCTGCTCTATTTTTTGATTATATAATTTTAATTCTATCACCTTGTTTGTTTGTTTTTCTGAGAAAATATAATTACTTCTGTTTTATCCACTGAGAATTTGAATCCCCATTGCAGTGCCCACCACTCTATATCAATAATGACCTTTTGTAATTTCTCAACATTTTTCCCTCTTTTCCATATTGCTCCATCATCTGCAAAGAGTGAACACAGCATATCATTTCCAATATTTTTGAATATGTCATTTATCATAACAGAAAACAATAATGGGCTTATAATACACCCCTGTGGCATTCCGTTTTCCACTACATATTTACCTGAAACTACCTCACCAATTCTTACCTGTAATTTCCTGTTTGTTAAAAAGTCTTTAATCCATTCATATATTTTTCCTTTAATCTCCAATTTGTGTACTTTAATTAATAAACCCTTTACCCACATCATATCATATGCTTTTTCAATATCGAAAAATACTGCCACTACACTCTCTTTGTTTACTTGAGCTCTTCAACTTCATGCTCTAGGGCAGTGGTTCTTAACCTTTTATTGAGGTACCAAACCCACCAGTTTCATATGCGCATACACTGAATCCTTCTGTAGTGATAAATGAAATTAAAATCAGATTTCCCCCCCCTAAATTCAAGAGGTGACCCAACTAGAGTGTAGTTGACAGTCTAGTAGGTGACCCAACTAGAGTCTAGTTGGGTCACCCCAAGATCACTAAGTCTTCTTAAAAGGTAGAGTCTCTGAGAACAGTTCTTTAAAATGTAGTCAGTGCTTTCAGCAAAGTTGATCTGACTGTCCAGGAACGACCCAAGGTATTTAAAATTTTCCACAGTTTCAACAGGTTGGCCATTGAGAGAAACTGGAATCACTTTAAGGTCTTGTTTAGATTATTTAATTATTTAACATTCTTAAGAGAATGAAAAATTAATAAATAATAAAGACTGTCGTATTCGGATTTAGCAATGTAATTATATTAGTTGTATTACCACCCCCATGCCACTAGAGGCAGTAGCAGGCCCGAAAAGATGCGACTACGGAGCAGATTTAGAAGTATACCGAAAGCTATGGTGAGCTTTGCTGAAGTAATGGGATATATGCCACGAGAGGTGATGACGTATTTCCGTTTGAATTTATGCCACATAGATTGGTTCCGGGTCCTGCTTGCTCCTATAGTTTTTAGCCAAAGCTGCAAGATCTGTACCATGAAAAGACGCAAAACTTAAAATATCTGTGAGCTACTGGTACAACAATCGAGTTTTTTAGATGTGCCGTTGTGTCCAGTAATTAGCCAGTACCATCAATGGAACTCCGATAATGTGATTCACCATGGCAACAGGGAAGAAAACAGGAAGCAAACATTTTCTGGAGGGACAACACATCAACTCAGAGTTCAGAGAATAGTTAAAGTTTTATTTTTTATCAGACCAGTGTGTTAGTACCTTAGATGTTTCGATTACTTCCTGCAATCTTCATCATGTTACATGTGATGCGTGCCAGCTGATTTATGCAGGGTTAAAATCAGCTGACAGACACGTCACAGTAACACCACATGATGCATGCAATCTGATGAAGATTGCAGGAAGTAATCAAAACATTGCAAGGTACTAACAAACAGCACTGGTCTGATAAAAAATAAAACTAACTATAATCTTGTGTGGACCAAACGAACCTTTTTGGAATATCACAGTTCAGAGTTTGTTGAACCTCTTTTCTGGAATAGTCCAATTGAGTTAAAAAACAAAACAAAAAAAAAACCGTTATCTTACTTACCCAATTAGGGTTGATTAAACCACAAGCTGGTCAAAACTTCTCCGCATCAAGACAAATTCTTCTTCGTGTGAGAGGAGGGTGAATGGAGAGCGGAAGAAGAGCGAGTGAGAAGAGTGGTTGTATATTCTATATCTTTGGCTTTTTTCTTACTGTTTTTCACTAGGTGTTTATATTACTTGTTTATTTGTGATTTTGGTTTAGTTTGTCAAGTTTTAAGGGTTTTTTTTGTTGTTGTTTTTTTTGTTTTTGTTGGGTTCGGGTGTGACCGTCAGGCGTGCCTGGCTAGCCGGCGTCTGACGGTGGTCGGTGCTGGGGCTTTCTCCACGCTGACACATTGTTTGGCTGTGGGAGAGGTGATTGGACATGGGTCCATTAGATCCGCTGCTGGAGCTGTCTTGTTTGTGGAGAAAGTGGAGCAGGCTCAACAACTAGTGGAGGTGGGCTTGTTTTTACAGGTGTCGCAGTTGACTTTACCTGGTTACGTTGTCCAACGTGCCTCCGTTCATAAGTAACGAGTTTTTGATTAAAGAATTGTCTCGGCACGGTAATTAGAAAGGTTCTATCAGGGTGTAAGTCACCATTGCTAAAACATGTTGTCTCTCATAGGAGACAACTGTTTATGATATTAAACAAACGTGGCAAAGAGCTTAATTTGCTGTTTCATGTAAAAATAGATGATTTTGACTACATTTTATTTGCAACTTCTTCCAACATTAAGTGTTTTGGGTGTTTTTTTTTGTTTTTGTTTTTTTGTAAAAATCAATCAAGACACATTTTTGTGATCGATTTCTTGGCAAAAAGTTTTTACCGAGAACTCGATCAGAAGCGCCGTGAAAATGGTCAGATCCGCCGGATCCACCTCTTTAGTTGCAATGCGCGCTCCCGACACAGGGGAAACAGATTTTCACAGGGACGGGCCGGCCCCATCGATTTCGGCAAAGCAGCAGCCCGCTGCTGCTGAGCAGGTGGGGAGCCCACCTGGTGAGGCTGGGCGGCGGAGGAGCCTGTGGTGGCAGCAGAAGAGCCTGCTGCAGAGGAGCCGGCGTAAGGTACTGTTGAGGTGTCCTTAGTGGAAATGGGAAAGGTTTGAAAATGAGTATATGTGTGGGAAAGGATGGAAGCACGGTGTTGTGTGGTGATGGGGTGAATGGTGGTGAGGGCGAAAGTGAAGTGGTGGAGAGAGACGGTGTGCAGGGAGAGCAGGAGGGAGTGAGAGGCGATGAGGAGTATTTAGTGTGTGGAGATCAGGGAAAGAAAGGAGAGGTGCAGGCGGATGGACAGACGGAAGGACAGAACAGTGCAGAGTTGTTTTTTGGGGGGAGAGACAGGTGACGCAGAGGAGGCGATGGAGTTGGAGGCTTCAGCCCCGATAAAGAGGCGAAGCAATCGGAGGAATGTGGTGACTGCTGTGCAGGTCAGCAAGCAGGCCAGTAAGCTGGCTGCAGAGAGAAAGAGATGTCGGACAGCAGCGACAATGAGAGCTGGTTCTCTGATACCAGTGAGGTTTCTGTATCTTTTTTACTGCTGTAAAAAACCTAGATACCCTGCAGAATCTTTTAGAACATTTTTAAAAGAAACTAAAGGTGAAAGGACTAAAAATTGAAAGTCATTTTCCTAATTTAAAATTGTTTTATTTTAACAGCAAGGTATCACATTAAGAACAAAGAAGTATCAGGTTTTACAGATACAGAAGTTTTTAAACTAAATAAAATAATGACCAAAGTTAGAAAACAACTCTGAGTAAATAATGCATAGTAGCATTTTAATTAGGCCCGAGCAGCTAAGCGCTGCGAAGGCCTATTGAAATCGTGCTGTTTCTTACTATTACGATTCTTCCCCTCTCTTTAGGGGGCCTTTTGGGGGCTTTATCATACTCAAAAACTCACCAAACTTGGCGGACTCATACAGCCTGTGTAAAATTGCGGATTTTTAAGGTAAGCTGAAAAATCGCAAAAGAAACGGCTCAACAGCGCCACCTAGCAACTTTCAAAAGACCCTTTCCTATTAACATACTTTATCGTAGAGACTTGAAATTTGGTACACTTGTAGAGCTCCCCAAGATGCTCAGAATTTACAATTAATGTCATAGTGCAAGTATGACAGGAAGTCGGCCATTGAATGTCCAATTTTCACCCCGTTTACAGCCTTCGCATTTGACTGAACTCCTCTGAGGGATTTCGATCAATGGACCTTACCAAGCTCCACCCAGAAACGCCCCCTAAAATCCCACGTGGCTGCATGGCTCACAAACAAAGCCTCGCAGAGCTTAGTATCTATGTGTAAACATGGCGTCTTTCATTTCAACTGACTCTCTACAAAGTATTTCTGAGTCGATTAGTGTAGCATTTCTGCCGGATTTTCAAAAAATATCAGCCACGACAGTGGACAGGGGAACCAACAACTTCATGTCATCTTTTTTGGACGAAATCAAGGTGTTTGAGCCACGCGATGCTTCCAACTTTGTGCGTGTCGCAGCGAAATGCTACCGGTCGATGAGGAAAACAGCAGATCCTCACAACCTTAGCTGTGGACAAGATCACTGATGCCTATTATTCTTGCAAGGCTGGGTAAGTCGGGCATTCATGGTTTTGAGGGTTACTTTCGAAATCAGTGATTTCTGTTGTTGGCAAATGTTTGAGTGTGCCTAGGCCTGACACACTATACTCGGTGCTAGCGTGGCTAACACGATAACAATTTAGTAAAAAGCCTTTTCAGGTAAAATAAAATCTTTAATGCATGTCAGATACGGTACACATTGCATATTGATCTGTTCAGCTAACGTAAAACTGTGTAACAGACAGGCTTCCAGGTGTAGAAGTTGTATCGGTACTGCCATTATGCTGTACTTAGTTAAAAGGTTTTCATAATGTGACTTTCTTTTTTTCATTCACTAAACACAAAGAAAGCAAAGCACACGCTCCTTTGTTCTTATTGATCCTACGACGGTTGAGCTGCAAATGCGGTCGTGCACAAGCTTTGATCCAAGCAAGGCATTCCGTTTCAGATTTTGGAAATCTGTGAATTTTAGTTCCTCAAATACGATCAGGATACCTGACATTGCCTGAACAGATACCCCACTGACAGTGGAGAACCATTCTTTTTCGAGTCCTGACGCAAAAACTTTCTGCCGGTCTTCTAGTCCACAATGTACATTAGCATGTGTGTACTACTGTAGCTTGTGTGAGATGGTCACGCACGTGGTAGCTGCACTGTGACGTGAAATGGGCATTAGCCAATGAAACGCGGCCCCTGTGGTAAGGTCCATAGGCTTTAAACTCGGTCAGATCATTCATAAGGCATGGCTGATTAAAAGTTATCAAAGGTTTGCATTTTCGTGCCTGCTAAAGGGGGGTTTCCTGGGGTCAAAGTTCACCTATTTGCCATGAAACACGAAACTGTTGTAACTCTTAAAAACTCACAGAGGCACCAAACTTTCAGTGATTGATCATCATCGGGTCCCCTACAATACCCAATGGTCAAATGATGACATCACTTAGGCCACACCCCCTGAGAACAGGAAGTGTTATATTTTACTCTGAACGGTCACTATCTGACCCCTTTGACCTAATCAAGATAAAACTGTGTCCACAGACAGAAAACATGTTGGTGT
>NW_006800350.1:97587-117209 GCF_000485575.1 Poecilia formosa
CTGGGCTGTGACGTGAAATGGGCATTAACCAATGAAACGTGGCCCCTGTGGTAAGGTCCATAGGCTTCAAACTCGGTCAGATCATTCATAAGGCATGGCCGATTAAAAGTTATCAAAGGTTTGCGTTTTCGTCTGCTAAAGGGTGGTTTCCTGGGGTCAAAGTTCACCTATTTGCCATGAAACACGAAACTGTTATACTGTGAATGGTCACTATCTGGCTCTCTTGACCTAATCAAGATGATTTTGTGTTGGATGACAGATAACAAGTTGGTCTCACTTGCTTTAAAGTTCCAAGAGGGCGTGGCAATGGCGGCATGGCGAAGTTTGGCTCTAAATTCTATATTTTCAAGCCGAGCTGCACCAAAATCACTAGGATGCATCCTTATCCATCCCTGAACAGGGATCGTGGCCTAATTTCTCTACAGCGCCCCCTAGAATTTTTTAAATGATCATCCCCAAGCCATGCTGTAACCTAGAATTATGAAACTTGGTACACATGTGTATCATGTCAGGATGTACAAAAAAGTCTCTTGGAGCCATGGTCCAAACCCAACAGGAAGTCGGCCATTTTGGATAAAATCCGCCATTTACTGTTTTTCATAGACGTCGTATCTGATCGAACTCCTCCTACAGCTTTTGAGATACAGACTTCAAACTCAGCCATGCCCACATGCTTTGACATACAAAAATTCCTGTGATACTTTTGATCTTCAATGTCTCAACCTTCTGCTGACTAAGTGCCAAACTTTGACTATTCACCATAAAACATCAAAGTGAAATAACTTCCACATAAAAGGTCACAGCTGCATCAGACTTCCTATGTCTCACTACTGACCAGTACTCATCAGTTTAGTTAGGTGGTAAATTGATGACATCACCTTAGTCTCGCCCACTTCCGACAGGAAGTCACCTGTTTTTTCTACTGTATGTTATACTTTTACTGTGTTATTCATATGGAATTAATCCTCTGCCAACTGACATAACATGATCTGATGATGAACTCTGTCAATGCCTACTGACCCGTGGGGGCGTGGCCAAATGGTAGTCCCTCGCCATATGCATAAGATTGTCTCTAAATAAGACATGTACCTTCCGATTGGCACCAAACTGGATACGTATGACCTTTGTTCACCGCTAAAGAGCCCAACAGCATTGAATTGTAATTTGACTGCACTGCGCCCCCTACGTCATTCTATAAGCTTTATCTCCTCACTACATTGGCCGATCTGCACCAGATTTTTGGTGTGCCGTTAGGGAGCCATGCCGAACTCCTCGGTGCATATGGCCTGGCGGAAGCACATGTGAACTGCGCAAGAGCATCAGCGGTGGCTGGCAGGAGGCGGTGCTGGAACCCCCGCGGTTGCTATAAGCCGGAGCAGCGGTTTGCTGTGAGGGCCGCTCGAGGCTGCTTGTAGCTTTAATATTATTTATAATCTTTTGGTATTTTGTTTTTAGCTTCTTACCCAATATGGATTCTTTTAAAATAGCATCTTTGAATCTTAACAGGGAAAGGGAGCCTGAAAAACGGGCTTTAATTTATCAAACACTGAACCAAAAGAAAATTGATGTCATTTATTTACAAGAAACTCACAGTGATCATTTAATAGAAACAGACTGGGGCAGAGAGTGGAGGGGGGGAGGTCATTTTTAAGTCACAGCACCTCCAAGAGCGCAGGGGTGGGCTTCCTCTTTTCTAGAGCTTTCACTCCAAACTCTACAGAAGTTGAACATGTCATTCAGGGGAGGTGTCTTTTAGTCAAGATCATTTTAGTATTGTTTTTATCAATATTTATGCTCCTATCAACCAATGCAGAGAAAAAGCGTTTTTTTTTTAGAAAATTGTCTGTAGGTCTGAGGATTATGTTTTTATAGGTGGGGATTTTAACTGTACTGAAAATGAGTTTTTCGGCCGTAATCATGCAGAGCCACATCCCAACATGCTCTGCGGCAGCTGGTCTCGTCAGTGGAGGAGGATGCACGCAGGCTCCAGGCAGTATACATGGTCCCACATTAAAGAAAACCGAATCTCTTTAGCTTGTCTTGATCATTTGTATTGTTTTAAACACCATTTTAACGTGTTTAAGACATGCCAGATTTTACTGGTGGCTTTTACAGATCACTTTTAGGTAGTGTTTTTATTAGAAACATTTTACCTAGAAGCGCTTACTGACATTTTAACTCAGCCTTAACTTATGATCAGGGTTTCAAAGAGATTTTAAGTTATTTTTGGACTGGTTTTAGACAAAGAAAGTCTGATTTTACTTGTCTTAAACAGTGGTGGGACTATGGAAAAGTACAGATAAAACTGCTGAGTCAGTAGCACATTCTCAATGACACTCGTGACATTACCAGATCTATCAGAGAGATCTGGAGATGAACATCATGGAATTAGAACGACTTAGTGAGTCCACAGGAAATCGAGATCCTATTGACGCTCTCAAATCTAAAAGGCAAACTTTAGCAAACCTGCTGGAAAATAAAGTCCAAGGCGTCAGGTCCTGGATCCAGAACATCACAGAGATGGATGCTCCCTCTGGCTCTTTCTTCAGCTTGGAGAGGAAGCACGGACAGAGGAAGCTGATCCATTCTTTGCTGTCGGACACAGGGCAGCAACTGAGTGAACCAGGGCAGATCAGGAGGAGGGCTGTTTAGTTTTACCATTCTCTGTTCAACNGGCAGGAGGCGGTGCTGGAACCCCCGCGGTTGCTATAAGCCGGAGCAGCGGTTTGCTGTGAGGGCCGCTCGAGGCTGCTTGTAGCTTTAATATTATTTATAATCTTTTGGTATTTTGTTTTTAGCTTCTTACCCAATATGGATTCTTTTAAAATAGCATCTTTGAATCTTAACAGGGAAAGGGAGCCTGAAAAACGGGCTTTAATTTATCAAACACTGAACCAAAAGAAAATTGATGTCATTTATTTACAAGAAACTCACAGTGATCATTTAATAGAAACAGACTGGGGCAGAGAGTGGAGGGGGGGAGGTCATTTTTAAGTCACAGCACCTCCAAGAGCGCAGGGGTGGGCTTCCTCTTTTCTAGAGCTTTCACTCCAAACTCTACAGAAGTTGAACATGTCATTCAGGGGAGGTGTCTTTTAGTCAAGATCATTTTAGTATTGTTTTTATCAATATTTATGCTCACAGTACCAATGCAGAGAAAAAGCGTTTTTTTGAGAAAATTGTCTGTAGGTCTGAGGATTATGTTTTTATAGGTGGGGATTTTAACTGTACTGAAAATGAGTTTTTCGGCCGTAATCATGCAGAGCCGCATCCAGCAGCCCAACATGCTCTGCGGCAGCTGGTCTCGTCAGTGGAGGAGGATGCACGCAGGCTCCAGGCAGTATACATGGTCCCACATTAAAGAAAACCGAATCTCTTTAGCTTGTCTTGATCATTTGTATCGTTTTAAACACCATTTTAACGTGTTTAATACATGCCAGATTTTACTGGTGGCTTTTACAGATCACTTTTAGGTAGTGTTTTTATTAGAAACATTTTACCTAGAAGCGCTTACTGACATTTTAACTCAGCCTTAACTTATGATCAGGGTTTCAAAGAGATTTTAAGTTATTTTTGGACTGGTTTTAGACAAAGAAACTCTGATTTTACTTGTCTTAAACAGTGGTGGGACTATGGAAAAGTACAGATAAAACTGCTGAGTCAGCAGCACATTCTCAATAACACTCGTGACATTACCAGATCTATCAGAGATCTCGAGATGAACATCATGGAATTAGAACGACTTAGTGAGTCCACAGGAAATCGAGATCCTATTGACGCTCTCAAATCTAAAAGGCTAACTTTAGCAAACCTGCTGGAAAATAAAGTCCAAGTCGTATTGGTCAGGTCCTGGATCCAGAACATCACAGAGATGGATGCTCCCTCTGGCTTTTTCTTCAGCTTGGAGAGGAAGCACGGACAGAGGAAGCTGATCCATTCTTTGCTGTCGGACACAGGGCAGCAACTGAGTGAACCAGGGCAGATCAGGAGGAGGGCTGTTTAGTTTTACCATTCTCTGTTCAACAATGAATACAAGGAGAACGAGGAACTGTTCCGGGAGTTCTGCGATGAACTACCCCAGGTCTCCGAGGAGACCAACTTTAAGCTGGAGCGCCCTCTGGGCCTTCAGGAACTCCACGCAGCCCTTCTCAGCATGCAGGTCCAGAAGTCCCCAGGCGTTGACGGGCTCACGGTCGAGTTCTACAAGGCCTACTGGGACATTCTGGCCAAAGGCCTGCTCGATGTCTACAACGAGAGTCTGCACACTGGTTCACTCCCCTTGTCTTGCCGCAGGGCAGTCATCACCCTGCTGCCCAAAAAGGATAACTTGCAGGACATTAAGAACTGGCCCTCTGTGTCCCTCCTCTGCACCGATTACAAGATCCTCTCCAAGGCTCTGGCATTGAGGCTGGGAAGGGCTGTGGAGCAGGTCATCCACTGAGATCAGACCTATTGCATCCCCAGCAGGTCCATGGTAGATAACATCTAGGGGGGTTGGGTTCAGCGAGGGTCTTATTGCCAAGATCCAGGTACTGTACAGTGACATTGAGAGTGTGCTGAAGATCAACGGCAGCCTGTGTGCTCCTTTTAGGGTGTGTAGAGGCATTCAACAGGGCTGTGCGCTCAGGGATGCTCTACGGACTCTCCCTGGAACCCCTCCTCCAGAAAATACCCTCGAGTGTTTATTGTCTGGCTGCACTCACAAATGTCCTACCGGGGTAGAGTGCTGGTTTTAAACAACCTTGTAGCATCACAGCTGTGGCACAAACTCTCTGTTTTAGACCCACCACGTGGCCTGCTTGCAAAAATACAGTCAGAGATGGTAAATTTTGTCTGGAACGGTCTACATTGGGTGGCACAGTCTGTGTTGTTTTTACCAAGAGAGGAGGGGGACAAGGGCCTTTTCCACCTGGCCAGTAGAACAACTACATTCCGTTTGCAGTTCCTTGAGAAATACTTGACAGGATCTCCTGTGTAGAGGGATGTGGCCAGCTGTATCCTCAGACATGTTAATTTTCTGAGGCTGGATGCTGCTCTGTTTTTTTAACCGATTTTAGTCTTTTAAAGTTAAAGGGGTTGCCTCAGTTTTATCAGGGTGTTTTTAATTCCTGTGGCCTTTTTAAACTTTGCCGTTCACAGGCGCATAACTCTATGCATTGGCTCTTCTAAAGGCTCTTCTAAAGAAGAGTCTGTGGGTCCAGACTGGACGTGTGTGGTGGCACCATACCAGGACTGTTGAAGGCGCTGTGTAGGTCCAAGACGACAACCGTGAAACATCTGGTGGAGGCAGCTGGACCGAACTTGTCTAACGCCCAGGCCGTTGCATCTCTGCTGGGGGTCCAGTCCACTAGACTTGTGCAGCGTTTCCTGGACCGTTTGAAGGAGAGGATGATGGCCGGAGAGAGGCGTCTCCTGCAGCTCCTCCATGAAAAAAAGGCTTCGCCGGACCTGACAGACCCGGTCCCTGATGTGACCCTGAACACCGGCCTCACAAAGAACAGCGGTCCCCTGCTAGCCAGCAAAGACTCACAGATCAGCCTCCAGAGTACGGGCCCAAAAGTACTCTACAAAAACTGTCAAAGTCCTGAATGAAAGAACTCTACAGAACAGACCAGTGAGCTTGTGGGCGGATCGTCTGAGAGGACAAACTTCTCAGTGGAGGACGCTCTACAAATTTCCCATAAAAAAAACGGACTGGTGATCTGCAATGGAGGATTTTACATGGTGCCATTGCTACCAATTCGTTTTTATCGGTTTTTAGTCCAAGGGTTTTAAATGAGTGTCTTTTCAGTGGCCTGTCTGAGAGTGTTTTTCATGTTTTTATTGATTGTAGGAGATTGACATTTTTTAGTTTATTGATGAGTGTTTTTAGCTGTTTTGGCATTGTTTTTACCAGTTCTATATTTATTTATGGACTGTGTTCTAACAAAGCCAACAAGCCAAAGTGCCAGATTTTAAATTTCTTAATTGCAGAAGCCAAAATGGCTATTTTATTTATCTTGAAAAGACAGACTCCAGGCTGGACCTCATCTTGATGCCGTGGCTCTGTGGAAGTGCAACGTCAAGGCCAGGCTGAGGCTGGAGTTTTGCTTCCACAGAGCCACTGGGAACATGGGAAATTTCCTGCAGCTATGGGGTTTTAATGAGATTCTGTGCAATATATCAACTCAGGGAAAACTGTTATTTAACAAGCACCTTATTTAATTATTTTTTAAGCTTGTCCTGATGTGAATATCTTGTGTTTTTAATTGTATTCTATGCACTTTCTTATTGTAAATAAATGGCTTAGATTATCTTACACAAGAGCCTACATTAGAAATGTTTACACAGGTGGTAAAGACTAATTCTTTCACTCCTTCAAAAGTAAGATATCTCCCAAATCTTCTGTTTTTGTTTTGAAGATTTCCTAAAGACACGATGTGAGGAAGAAGTGTGAAATATCTTTTAAAGAGAGACGGATTCACTGCACAGCATGGATGAATCTCGCATCGGATTTTGGTCTCAATCGCAGATGCTGAAACACTCTTCAACTAGAAATAATATATATAGGTTATGCATGTTTATATGTATACATACATATAAACATGCATTCAGTAATCATTATTTGTCTTTGTACATTTATATAAATATGTATGATAATACTAAATTTAAATAAATTATGAACCGTTGTGTGCTTTGTAAAATGCTCATCATACATCAATATTACATCAATATTCTATTCCTATTCTATTGTTTTCCCCACTAAGCATATTTAAATATGCTGAACTATGTATCAATACAATTAAAATACTTTAAAAATACATTGATTTTTAAATGTAGCTTTGATAGCAGTGTGTATAATGTTTCCAGTAACAAAAAAAGCGTGTAATAATCGATTAAATGTGCAGATACATCATTGTGCCTGCCAAACGTATAACGCAGAGTGGAGTGGTCGACCGCTCCAAGATGGCCGCCCTAAATCTCGTGAGCGACAATAGGCGAGGGTGGTCCATGAGGCGTCTATTCTTATATTTCTATGTTGTAATTACACCTAACAGAAATTAATTTAACCATAGAATGTCATGACTATGTGTGTAGGGCTGCACCAATTTCAGTTTTCTGGTCAGTCGGCGATTACTGATCTTTAAAAAGCTTTACCTGTCAATTTAGATTTTTGTCGATACTATTTTTTTTTTGTCTAAAATGTGTAGCAAGAAAGTCGCTAAGTTGGCAACAGTGGGGTGAATATTGTTAAATGAAACTGTGCAGACATGACCTGGTGGGCCGATCTGTTAGTCAAACTTCTGACTGCAGAGCAGAAGAGGACAGATGCTCATTTATAAACCTTTGCAGAAGATCGGCTTCACATGTATCAGCCGATCATCCATTCCCCAAAGTTAAGAAAATCGGCGCCAATAAATGGGCCAATACATGGGCCAACACATGTGTGTTGTGTAAGTCCAATTCAATTAACTCCATTTTTAACCTATGTATACGTGCATATATAATGTAGACATCACTGTCAGAGATGCAATAAGTTTAGCAGATTTTTGAATGATCTAATAATGTGACTGTTGATTGCAGCCAGTCCACAATATTAGCAAAACTAAAGGTCCCAAAACTAAATTTCGCTTAGAGCCCTATGAAGGTTTGGGCTGGCCCTAACTCTATGTAATCGCTGCACGTCTTGGACCACTTTGTGGTTAATCTGCAACATTTCCAGTTTTCTGAAGCTTGCAAATAAGTTTTGCCACAGTGTTGTGTGTGATGCTCGTTCCATGTTTTCTGTTAAAGTTTCGTGCAACCATGTGACTGCTTCCTGATCCAGCCATCAGTATAATTTAAATTCTTTGCTCTTTTGTCAAACGCATCTTCTTTGGGTATCTGAAATATAAAGAAATATACATTTTACATTCTCCTCTGTATGGAAACTTGTGGCCCATTGTTCCTATTTATGTCCAAAGATAACTTCAGTTTTGTTTCTGTTCAGCTGGAGAAAGTTTTGGCACATCCACACATGTATCTGTTCTAAGCATCTGTTTAAGAACAGATACATGATGTCACCAGTTTCAGTCACCTGGTGACATCATAATGTAGAGCTGTGAAAACTAATCTAATTATTTGTTACAAAATTTCACATCTTTCTCATATAATATCTCTTATCTAATTGTCTCTGTCCTGATAATGCTCAGAATTCTAACACTTTTTTGGAGTTTACTTTATTCACCATTAGTCAGGCAGCAGTTCTGCTGCTCTTCTCATCCAGGTTTGACCTGGAAGCTTTTGTTTATGTAGTCAATTTATAATATTCACATTAGCCAACGTTACCCTAATTAAAACCTTATTTTCTTTTACAGTGTGTTGAAGCCAAGAAGTTTTGCTGGTATTTTGAGGAACGATATCCTGCATATTTTGTGTAAGTCCAATTCATTTAACTCCATTTTTAACCTTCACAATTATCTGCATATTAAAACAGGCATTGTCACATAAAATGAATTATAATAACTTGGAAAGTTCTTTCATTTAATTCTTTAAATGAAAAAGTACAGGGAAACCTTTTTATTAATTAATTGCACACATAGTGATGTAGTTCAATCATTTCTTTCTCTTTATTATGGTGGATTTCTGACAACCCAGAAAAAATGTTTCTCCAAAAATGTGTGCATTTTATATGAATAAGATGGAATTTTAGATGTGTACATATAATGTACTTATACATAGACACCAATAAAGTTTGACAAATCAGTTTTGAATCTATTTATCAGTTCCTCCATTGATATTGTAAAAATTTTGAGTAGCAAAACAGCACTCACAAAATGGCGTCAGATGTTAACCTGCTTTTAGATGGAGGAAACAGAAACCAAGGCATTAAGAGAAGCCTGTTGACTTTATCTGGATGAGCCGTGAAATCACATCTGCGTGCATCAGGATCAATTTCGCAAGACATCGACAACTGTAGACCTGTTGCCTTGACAACCCACATCATACAGGTCCTGCATCTGTTCAGTGATTGGACATGTGCAATACCTGATAACAAGCACATATCAGGTACAATTCAGAAAATTAATCAGTTTGCTTATCAACTTCTCACCGATATGCAAGAGTTTAATAACAAAATAATTCAACCTGAGAGTTAAATACTTTAATCAACAAACTCCCTAAGCTATTAACTAAACTAAACCAGAGAAAAACATGCAAGAATGATGAAAACTAAACTAACAGTAAACAGTAAACAATTCCAATAACAGTCAATGAACAAGAGTATTTGTACCTGAGTCTCACTTGTCAGATTAAAAGTACGTTTTGAATATAATAAAATTTAAGCATTCCTTCCTGCTTTAAAAATTCCTTTCATTAAGCCCACATTCTTAAAAACACATTCTTAAAAACACATTCTGTGTTTTTAAGACACAGAATGTGTCTTAAAAACACATTCTGTTTTTAAGAATTGTTGTCATATGCTAATTTTGAATGTCATATTTCCATTATCTGTAAGTGGAAAATCGTCATAATTTTAAAAAGGCGAGGCTTTCAAATATCCATCTGTTTGTAGTTAATGTATATAATGTTTTTCACTTAGTAATAAGGCTCCTAAAATAAATTAATTGATTGGGTCTGATGAAATATTACAGTTTAGTATAAACTGTGAATGTTGAGAAATCAGATTTATTTAGGAAGTATTTGTAAATGAAACTAATATTTACACTAATTTAGATCAGATGAACCAGAAATCAATAACCTCTTGGACAATTGATTCTTCGTCTATTGATCAATCACTGCAGTGATAGATCTAATTTAGTATTTTCAAAACCAAAATGGAGGCTTAAACAGACAAGTTCTGCTGTTTTAAACAATCTATTTAAAGCAACCAAAACACTGTAAAAACCTTAATTAATTGTTTATGAGCAACAGTGTTTCCCACTGTTGGCTGCATGAGCAGGAAGAAGCCATGTTTGGGATGCAGGAGCTAGCAGAAAGGATAAAAACTTCAACAACACTTGCTTTAGGAGAAGGCTCTATCACCAGAGTAATTAGTAAACACCACACACTTTGTGTTTAAATAAGGTATTATTCAGAAAATTAATCAAATGAACCAATCACACACTCAAACAGGATGAGTGTATGACCAAATGTATGTGGGAAAAATACATGTGGTCATATTTCCCACATGTATTGTGTAAAAGAAACATCTCCAGTAGAGACTGTAACGATCATAGGTGCAAATATTTCCTCCCTTCTGAAGCTGTTGTTTCTCATCCTAAAACTAGTTTGAGATTCCAGAGACTTGGAAGTCTGAGATATACTGTCTTATTCATCGTGCATCCTGCTTTCTGTCATATGCAAACAAGTTCTGTGTTTTTAATGCTGCTCTTCATAAACCAATTCATTGGCCTGAGTTCTGAATATTTGGTTTCCAGGCTACTGCTCATGCGGTTTAAAAGGAAATGTAAGCTTTTGTTTGCAATGCACAAAGTGTGATTAATGCCAGCATTAAAATGCACTTGTGTGTCTGATGCCTGTGATGCCTGGCATCAGACACAGATGCCTGTGCCACTTAGTGTGATGCCTCTGAGGAAATATCAGAGGCATTAAAATCATGTGGACAGGAAGTTGTAATTTGCAATTGTTTCTGTTATGTACAGTCTGTCTCTCTAGCTCTTGGTGAAGGCAGACGCTTTTTTCCTCTGCTCCCTACTCTGACCCGTCTGACCCTGCTTGCTGTTTTTGGGCACCATACTTCATAGAATCAAACATGGAGAATCAACATTTATCTTATGCCTCTCTTTTTATCTTTTTTCTCCTTCCTTTGGTTTGTTATTTTGTTTGCATTTCCTTCTAATTCATGTAAAGCACTTTGAATTGCCTTGTTACTGAAAATGTGCTATATGTCTTATCCTACTTTACTTGATGTAGAGCAACTACAGGGAATGAGTTTTGTCTGCATCAATTATTTACTGACACATTGATGGTTACAGAGTAGCAAGTAGCTAATCTGCCAACATTCCCCTGAACGTTGCAGGTTTCTTGCTACAGTCACCAGACTCAAAGTGAATAAAGTTCCAGCACCTGACAGCAATGGAACAAGAAACTGAAAGAAGCTCTTCTCTCAGTTTCTTGTTCCACTCTCACAGCTGAGTCAGCACTTCTCTCAGTTGCAGGGAGAAGGGAAGGGGAGGGAAGCAACAAGCAGCTTACAGTACCCAGTACCCACATTGTTTATCAATGTGGAGCATCATCCATCTGCTGCAACAAACCCATTGTCATCTGAACAAAGCAGGCATGTTTAGTTATCATCTTATAATGCGTACAACAAGAGAGACAACAAGAGAGGCACTAAAACATACCACATGAAACATTGTTTTTGTAAATCATAAACAAAAATGTCAGCAATGCTCAAGCTTTATCTTCAACAGTTAATAGGCTCACAATCCCTCCTCTGACTGTTCCACCTGAACTCCACTCTGACCGTCTGCAGAACCAGAACCAAACATGAAGAAACAGCATTCAGCTTCTATGCACCACAAATCTGGAGCAAACGTCCAGAAAATTGCATAACAGCTGAAACCCTGAGTTCATTTAAATCTAGACTAAAAATCCACATTGCTTTTGAGTTGCTTTTGAAACATAATAAATGGAACATTGACCAATTGATGATTTTAATGGTGACACTCATCAAAATGTAATATTTGTTTTAAGTTTTCTCAATTATTGATTGCATGGTGATTTAGTATTTTTGTGTTTTTATGATGTAAAGCACTTCAAACTGCCTTGTTGCTGAAATGTGCTGTACAAATACACTGGAATGATTGATTTAATTTCTCTTTGTGATTAATAAATTATTTTGGAATTTAATCTAATTAAAATGAATATAACAGACCAGACTTTGCATTGCCCTTTAGCATGTTCTTCTTCTGTGAGGGATCAGTGACCTGTTGGTCTGTCTGCCTGTTTTGTCGCAGATGTCGCTCCTATGAGGACTGCTGTGGAACTCGCTGTTGTGTCAGAGCCTTATCCATTCAGAGATTATGGTACTTCTGGTGAGTTCCCCTAATCTACTTCTGCTTTACACCTAAACTAATCTTAAAATATTCAAGCTAGCAGATTTTTAAAGTCTCGGTAAAATGCCTGGTGTTATTTGTTCAAGATCCACTACAGCCTACACTACAGTCTAAAATAAAGGCATGAGCCTTTAGCCTAACAGACTCTCTGAAGCAGGAGGAGCAGCTTCTCTTTAATTTTGATTTTTGATATTTTTTGCATTTTAGTACTTATTGTATAAACCAGGGGTCCCCAA
Source organism: Poecilia formosa (assembly GCF_000485575.1). NCBI lineage: Eukaryota > Metazoa > Chordata > Actinopteri > Cyprinodontiformes > Poeciliidae > Poecilia > Poecilia formosa. The sequence goes on from NW_006800350.1 coordinate 109,862, forward strand.
ACTTTTTCCTGTGAGGGTCACATAAATTTTCCCTACTCTGGTGGGGGGCCGGAGTCAGTTTGTAACAGAAAAAGTGTGACGATTACAGGAATGCCTAAATGTAAAAATGTATTGTTTTCCAGAAAGCACAATCAAATAACCCTCTCTGGGTTCTTCACAGAACAAAAGTCAGGAAATAAATAATAACACTATTAATGAAATAAATAATAACCAAATAACCCTCTCTGGGTTCTTCACAGAAAAAATCCAGGAAATAACACTATTTATGAAATAAATACTGTATTTTCCGGACTATGAGCCACAACCCCAGAGTTTATTTATAACTCTGGGGTTATTTTCCGGACTATAACCCGCGGATATCTCTGCTGCTCCAGGTTTTCCACAATGATGCAGCAGAGGAGGGCGGACACCCAATATTTGAGTCATAACAAGTCAATTGAATATCACATTTATTATGGTTGAAAAAAAAAAGTTGCCAAGTTTAGATTTAACTGAACTGATTACGGTAGTTTCCGAACGGTAACTGTAACAGTAAAAGTGCTGATCCTTCGTGTCCTAGCATGTGCCCATTTTCATTTAGCACATGCTAGTTGCTACTAGCATGCTGTACTAGCATGTGCTAAATGAAAATGGGCGTGTTCTTCTTCTTCTTTAGATTCCAACGGCAGCTTGCATCCGTTATTGTTGCATTACTGCCATCTATTGGATCCTAATATCTATACCTCAAATTCTCATAATGATCCCAGTATTATTTAAAAAAAAAAAAAATCTTCCTTTTCCCCTCAGTGCTATTTAACTGATCAACAACATCCTCAAAATTTCAATTCCCTATTAAAACCTTATTCCATTTTAATGGGCGCTTTCTTCTTTTATTTCCAATTTTGACTTCCAATGATTCACTTTCTGCTAAAGAGCCCCCTGGTGGTTGAAGAAAAATCCACATATAAGCAGCACAGGACTATAAGCCGCATGGTTCAAAGCTTAGGAAAAAACTAGCGGCTCATAGTCAAGAAAATACAGTATATGAAAAAAAATCTAAATGCTCTCTAAGTCAGTCTATAAGCTTTAGGGTTCCATGTTTTGCTCCAGGAAAAATTAAAGGTGTGACGTGTTGGAGGATGTTGTTCTGTTGTCTTCACACCAGGCAGCCAAATGGTGGCGCTGCAGATGATAAGATTAGAAGATAAGATGGGCTTCACGTCTAAGTGTCGGCCAATCACGATCCCCCAAAATTAAGGAAATCGGTGCCGAGAAATCAACTGGCCGACAAATTACTTGGCCAGTAAATGTTTATAATGTAAACAGCACTGCCAGAGATGCAATAAGTTTATAGCAGGAGTGTGAATGATCTACTGGTCCACATTGTTAGCAGAATTAAACCAAAATTTTGCTTAGGGCCCTATGGCCCTAAGCAAAATTAGGGCCATCTGTTGATAGGAGGTCTGTTGATTGACGTGATTCCAGTAAATAAATTGTGTGGTTTCTCTCTCAGCAGAGGTATTTTAAAAACAGTATTGCAGGGTTTTCCCCAGAAAACTTACTAAGCCAGGTGGTCGGGGTGCCGAGACAGTCCACCGGTGGTCCACTGTGTTTTTGTATCAAAAGATGTGAAGGTGACAGGAAATGTAAAAGTATTACTGTGTAATTAGATGTTACGGGAAAAGATCTCCTGTGAAATGCTATTTAAACCCACAACTAGTCTAAAAACAACAAATTTGAACTTCTGTTTAATCCAAATTAAGTCAGCGGCTCTATCAGGCTCCCAAGGGCTTCAGGGGCCCCATAAATGCTAATATTTTAAAACAGACCACAGATACATAAATTTAACACTTGAGATGATCAATGTTGTTAAATTGTATTAAATTGTTTAGGCATACATAAATTAAATGATTTTAAATTGTTTAACAAGATTTTAAGGAGTTGGCAAGTTTACTTTGTAAAACTTCAAAGAACAATATTCATAGTTAGATTGTTTTGTTACCATAGCAACAATCTGATGCTGTGAGTTTAACCTTTGAATTTACAAATACAAATTAGTAAACTGCGATTATAACTTATTGCTTTTTAGGCTGGCCAATTAAACTACTCCCTTCTCCCATATTTCACTAAATCTAACACAGAAGCTGTTAGAAGTGCTAATATTTTTAGCAACAAAAGGGGCCCCTAAGTCAGATTCTGCTCAAGGCCTTCATACAGCCTTGGAGCGGCCCTGCATGATGAGTTAAATCTGCTGCTCTATGCAGAGATGCGCAACAAACGAGAGATTTAATTCAATGCTGCTAATGTGGCTTGAGTAGCTCTTCCATTTAGTGTCTGTTGAGTTTTTAATAAGCGTCACAGAAACTATTCTGGTTGGTCGAGTTTATGGGACGAGTTTCTCAGATCTCCTGCGGCCGCGCGTATTAACTCTAAGTAGACAATGCATTTGATATGGTTTGATGCATCGTGTAACCGGAAAAATAATACTAAAAATAATAATAAAATAATATAAAATCAGCGTGATGCGTGACTCCGAGGAGAGCGCGAAAGCTCCTCACCAGGCTGAACATGCATGATGAGGTTAGCGCTGCTCGTTATCCACAAACGCTCCGGCCAACCGGGACCACAAACATAAACTTTGCAGACAGACACAGAGCCACACGCTGGGCAGCGTGTTGAGATGTAAACGCCGCATATGTAATTGTTCGTTCACAAAGATAAATCATTCTCACCACTCCACAACGCACCTCTGAATTTGATACAAGTTATTCCTGCGGTTCACATTGAGCTGCGCAACCAGAGCTAACGCGGCGGGTTTTAAACTCTTACCTAGAGTTCTCCAAAATATCATAATTCCTCACAGTAGGTTTGTAAATAGCCATACAGGTCAGCCTGTGTCCAGTTTGAGTGAAAGGAGGTGCGCGCGATCCCGCTGAGGTAAAGCAGCGGCAGCGCGCGAGGCAAAGCACAGAGGCAAAGCACAGAAGCGCCAGTGGTGTGATTGGTCCGCACGCTGTCGGCTTTAAATGCATAAACTATAAACCTATCTATTATAAACCTATCCTTTAGGAATAAACACAGGACGAAAAATGGGATTTTCGGCAACTATTGACACCTTGTTCTGCCGTGCGCATGCAGATGGAGGGCTTTCGGCAAGAGGTTTTTGTCAGAGTCGAGCACTGCCAAAAATGGTCAAAAATGCTGTGTGTCCGTGTTCCCCTATCACCCCCATCCCCTTGTGCCTAGCAGAGGTTTTCATATTTAAATGAAGTTGCTGAGTGCCATGCAAAGCTAGTAAAGCGTGGCGGGCCGCCAGGCTTATAATACACTGGGGGAAACCCTGTGTAAGGCAGATAATTTGGGATTAGCACTCTGGTGTTGTGATCCAGAGTGCATTGAGGCACTCTACTTGGGACTGAAGCGATCTGTTTGAGGAGCAGCTTCTTTACTGTAATATTGCACCATGTTGCGTTTTCCTCTCAGGGTCCTGCTCATGATGGGGGTGTTGTTCTGCTGCGGTGCTGGCTTCTTCATCCGCAGAAGGATGTATCCTTCTCCTCTGAGAGATGAGCCAACCTTCAATGTGTCCTTCACCAGGCAATCTGTCACCTCTCCAGGTAAAGCAGGGTCTTCCCAAAATCAAGCACATTTTATCAGCAGGATAAAATGTGCTGATTGAATTAGCAATAAGAAGCTGTACAAGCCTTATCTACTAAGTTGCAATAAAAAATATATATGTTTACTTCAAAATGAGATCAAATTTGACATCTCCTGTTTCAAATCTATATCTTCATGCCATAATACACAGCAAATTCAAAAGTGTTAAATGTTTTGGTGTTAATAGACTTTGTGCAAAAGAGGGTTGTTTTTACTCTAATAGAGTCACTTTCTGTTTATGTAACTCTGGGGTGTATATTATTAGTAGTTAAAATCCAGTGTTAAAACAAAGTGTTTCCGTATCAAATCTAGAGGTGTTAAAATGGAATCAATAACTCTTGACTTCTGAACTCTGAACTCCACCAGCGGCTCTAACACTGAAGGAGTTAATTCACTGCCTCCGCCCCCAGAATCACAGATTCCCACCGAAGCAACAGAAGCCAAGTCATTTCAGGACTATTTACTCGCCACATGTCTGAGTTATTTACTGCACTTGGTAAGTTACTTTTCTTCTGACATGGTTTATAACTATTATTTTGAGTTGAGCTCATTCGCCACACGGCTCGGTGTTAGCATTTTTAGCTTAGCGTGCCGAATGTTAGCGGAGTATTTGTTGGAAAAATATCGAGCCGGTAAAGATTTAATCAATTTATTGACTAACTTGAACAGATCCGTAATAATCTGGAGTGTGTTTTTTCGTGATGTTGAGTGTTTACATGCATTTTGGTCAGATTTATCAAACTTTCTGATCGATTTTTTCCATTGAAAAAAATGTAAAAGGCTTTTTCACGTTGAGAGCATTATTCCCGCTGTTGTGTCTTCTTATCTACGTTTTGCAGCATGTTTTAATCCTTTTATTGCCTTTTTGTGAATATATTTTGTGTATATTTTATTCAAATTTGGTGCTTTATCCATAGGATTTTGTCCCTATTCTCAAGAATCACTGATATACAAAAAGGCCACCAAATTTGAATAAAATATACACAAAATATATTTTTAATATCTGACTAAACTAACCTGAGTCATGTGAGCACAACAATGTATATTTTTCTTGTATTTGCTGAATATTTTTTTATTTTAAACATTGTAGGATGATGCCTGTAAAATCCCTTGTCCAGGAGCAGAACTCAACACATTATAATAGTTTAAAACAATTAAAGAAATACTAAATTTATATATTATGACTATTAAGTAAAAGTACTCATATAAATAAATATAAAAGTATCGATAAATTGAATTAAAAATAATTTTTAGATATTTTCCAACTTCGTTTAAATTTGTCCCTAGTTTTTGTCAACACCGTCAGACATGAAAAGAATGTAAAAAAAAAAAATCAGGCATTATTGGGGTGCACCAGAACTTCTGAGGACCCCATGACGTCGTCTTTTCTCTTCCTTTGCTAAGAGAGCTAGTTAGCTACGAAGCTGAAGTTGGTTTCCAATTCTAGCTTCCAATTACGTTGGCCCTGAGGTGCAAAACACTACAACATTAACGAAGCACAATTACAAATACAAAAACACTTCAACATTACGGAAAACACAACAACATTACGGAAAACACAACACATTAAGAAAAACACAACACATTAAGAAAAACACAACACATTTAGGAAAACACAACGACATTTCGGAAAACACAACACATTAAGAAAAACACAACACATTTAGGAAAACACAACGACATTACGGAAAACACAACGACATTTCGGAAAACACAACGACATTTTGGAAAACACAACGGCATTTCGGAAAACACAACACATTAAGAAAAACAAGCTGGATATTTAAAACCATGTCTGGGATTTGTGAAACAGTTTTCTGATTTGTGAAAACTCAGTAAAATTCGAATTTCACCATTTATTTTCATTTGGATCACCATCTGATTTGTGAAACTTCACTTAACAGACCCCTGCAAAAGATCTGTCCTTCCAACAGCCATCACCATAATGAGTTACACCAACATTTTATTTCCCATTGGGATTAATAAAGTGGTTTTGAATTAGAATTGAATTTGAAAAAACTGCATGGAACATAGTAATCTGATCTTTAGGGAAGTTTCACAAATCACATAAAGGTTTCACAAATTCCAAACATGGATTAAAATATTCTGCTATTAGAGCACAACAATATAGTCCAGATTTGAAGAGTCTAGGTGTTGCAGTTTTGGAGCTGGAGTGACCAATATCCAAAAAATGTCTGAAATCAGCCTTTATTGAAGTTTCACAAATCAGAAAAAAGCTTCACAAATCCCAAACATGGTTTTACATATTCTGCTATTAATTGAAAATAATCTGATCCAGGTTTGAAGTGTCTATGTGTTGTAGATTTGGAATTAGACCAGTTCTAGTGTGATCCAGATGCAAAAAAGTGGTAAAATCAACCTTTGTTGAAGTTTCACATATCAGAAAAAAGTTTCACAAATCCCAAACATGGTTCTAAATATTCTGCTTGAAGAGAAGAATAATCTATTCCAGGTTTGAAGTGTCTAGCTGTAGTAGTTTTTTAATTAGAGCACATCTATGGTGATCCAAATGAAAATAAATGGTGAAATTCGAATTTTACTGAGTTTTCACAAATCAGAAAACTGTTTCACAAATCCCAGACATGGTTTTAAATATCCAGCTTGAAGAGGAGAATAATCTATTCCAGGTTTGAAGAGTCTAGGTGTTGTAGATTTGGAATTAGACCAGTCCTAGTGTGATCCAGATGCAAAAAAGTGGTAAACTTTATTGAAGTTTCACAAATCCCAAACATGGTTTTAAATATTCTGCTTGAAGGGGAGAATAATCTACTTCAGGTTTGAAGAGTCTAGGAGTTGTAGTTTTTTAATTAGAGTAAATCTATGGTGATCCAAATGCCAAAAAATTGTGATTTTCAAACTTTCTTGAGTTTTCACAAATCAGAAAAAGGTTTCACAAATCTCAAACATGATTCTAAATATTCTGCTATTAGAGTAGAATAATCTAGTCCAGGTTTGAAGTGTCTATGAGTTGTAGTTTTTTAATTAGAGCAGTTTTAGTAATGAAAGAGGTGCCAAAAATGGTGAAAATCGAATTTTAATAAGTTTTCACAAATCAGAAAAAAGTTTCACAAATCCCAAACATGGTTCTATTTCATCCCTACTGACCGCCAGAGGGCGGTGCTGAAAGCACTGAATGTTCCTTTCGCGCATGCGCTGTTCGAGCAATAATGTCAACAGAGTCACACCTGTGACACATCGGATGATCAATCAGAGGCTATATAGCATGACGTCATCCGAAGCTCTGTTCCTCTTTTCTTCTCGCGTGCGGTTCGTATCGTATGGCATCAGCCTTTTGGTTTTCTGAATCGTTTGCCGTCGTTGGACGCCCGACTGCCTGTTGGCCGGAGTTGCGGGGTATCGCCCTCTGAGGGCTGCGACGGATCTTCATTTAAGGAACTGTTTGTTGGTGATGACAGCGTTTCCGCCTCCTCTCCCAACTAGCCCTACTGTGTTTGTAAACCTGTTGGAGTTTAGCTAACGGTGTTAGCCTTTCTAAGTTTGACGGTTTGCTTTAATTGATGACGGTAGCGTCTCGCCCCCTCTCCCAATTTTAGCTACCTTGTAAGCGGTTTGTTAATACCTTGATTGGTGACGGGGACCTTTTTTGTCCCCTCTCCCAGTTTTATGTGGAATTTTGTCCTGTCCGGACGTGGCTGACGGCGTCAGCCTCTCTGGTTTTTTTTTTTTTTTT
>NW_006800350.1:118192-123652 GCF_000485575.1 Poecilia formosa
GCGGGGAATGCAACGTTAATTTCGTTAACGATGATGTAAATTATGTCGTTTACGACCAATTTATTAATGACAATAACTAGACTATACAACTTCATCAGGCTAAAGTGTGCTTTATTACACTACGTCAGTTGTTTGGAGGTGTCACTATTATTTATAGAACATATGGGGATTTATAGCATGGCTAGGGCTGACACCATCTTTCAAAATACAGAATAGTTTTTTTTATTTGGCAGTTAGATGTTCCTGAAATATGAGAATTATCAATGCCAGCAGAACTTTCGTGGCGGTTCGTGCTACGGTCTGATGATGCCTTCGGTTGCTGATGTCACGGTTGCAGATTCATGGCATATGACTACAGCCACCTGGAAAACATGAGATTCGAGATCCAATCACAAGGAAGACTAATGTCTACCTACCTTTTCACAAGGAAGACTAATGTCTACCTACACACTACCTTTTCGGACAATATCTGAAGAAATTATATTTTGTCTATATTCTATTGAAATTCTGTAGTAGAACTCGGTACATTATAATAGTCTAAAACAATGAAAAGAATACTAGAATAATATATTATGACAATTAAGTATCCAAATAAATGATTATAAAAGTATCAATACATAGAATTAAAAAATATTTTTATATATTTTCAACTCAATTGAAATGGTGTTCAAAGTTTTTGTCAACACCGTCAGACATAAACGGAATGTGAAAAAAATCAGGCATTATTTTGGGGCACCAGAAAGTCTGAGGACCCCATGACCACTTCCTGTTTTTCCCTTTACTATAGTGTTTCTCAAGTCCAGTCGAACGACCCCCTGCCCTGCATGTTTTAGGTGTTTCCCTTCTGCCACACACCTGGATTGAATCTGTAGGTGGTTAACAGGCTTCTGCAGTACCTGATGGTCATGCAATCATTTGGATCAGCAGGGGGGCGTGAGGACTGGAATTGAGAGGCACAGCTTTACTAGGATGGCTGGGCAGCTCTGGTGAGTTTATTTTATCTTTTTAGTTGTTTCTTTCTGTTGTAGATTCTGTCTTTTTCTCTATCTCTTAACTGCTTACACGCGGACACTGCAGCTTATATAATTTATGGTGCCCCACAGAAAAGTGACATTGAAATAATGCAATACTTATGAGTTTAAACTCTTGTAGTTTTAATTGTGTACATTGTGAATTTTGAAAGCTTTGTTTGTAAAATATGTATTTATGGACTACTTATACATCTTCCATATTGTGTTTAGGCATGGAGGAGGACCTTGAAGCCTTCCTTCGATCAAGGCATGTTATGGAAGAAGACATAAATCATATGAAAGCTGATAAGGTGAAGCATTCAGTTATAAAGTTTATAGTAAGACTAGACCTTGTTTAATTCTAAGTGTATAAATTTTTGTACAAAAAGTATGTTGGTTCATTGTGTTGTAATGGAAGTAAACTTTTAACATTGTTGTCCCGAAAGGGAAATTCTTTCCCACTGACCACTCCTTCAATCTCAAAGTAAAATGACAACACAGCAGAGGTGGGCAACTCCAGGCCTTGTCCTGAAACTTTTAGATGCGTCTCTACTTCAACACACCCCAGTCAAATAATTAAGTCATTAGCAGGTCTCTAGAGAACTTGACTGCACTTAGGAGGTGATTCAGCAATTTCAATGAAGTGTGTTGGACCAGGGAGACATCTAAGAACTGCAGGGCACTGGCCCTCGAGGACCAGGATTGCCCACCCCTGCAATACAGCATGATACAAAACATAACACAATCTTATATACCATAAAAAAGTACTGCACAGCATTTACTTAAAAGTTTTACTGTATTAAGTATAAATCTAATTGTAGTCTTTAAATGTTTATATCTAATTGCAGATTGACAGAGGCGTCATTTCTGTCATGAAAGATGAAGAATTTGCCCGATATGTCCCTTCGTATGGTGACCGCTTGGCTGTTATGTCATTTTGTCGACAGAGGGAAGCAAATTTCGACAAGGAAGGCATTTTAAATAGAATTAGACAAACGATTGAGACAAGGCTGATGACAAGGAAAAGACATGTTGAAGTACCCCAGCAAACAACTGTGAGAAATTCTGTCTTGATGGCAAGACCTAAAAACAACAATGCAGTAAAATCCAAACGCAGAGTTGAAGTGGGATGGCTGCATTTTCAAAGCGGAGATTTTCATCAAGTGAGGTCCAAATTTGGAGGTGGAACCAGACATCTTGCACTCGAGAAAAACACCACTGTGTCAGAAGTCATGACCATTGCAAGAGTTGTTTTTTCCTTGTGGATTATCATCAAAGGGATCCATTATGGACTTTACACTTAGCATGTGCGACTTCAAAAGACAAACTGTATCTCTGGACAGTACTCTTACAGAACTGTATGAACAGTTTAAACTTAAAATGTTACGGCTTTATCTGTGCACCAAGGACTTGGAGCATTCCTCATATTCATCAGAGGACCAAGAAGACTTTGAACAGGTAATATCTACTTAAACAAAACCGTTAAAAGGTGCCAGTCAATTCAAATGGCATTTTTAGTTTGGTATATAAAACAAATAAGAAAATGTTTTGGTTAAACAAACCAAAAAATGGTTTGGTTTGGTTAAACTAAACACAATATCAACTTCTACATATTTATAGGTTCTCAGCCATCCAGGACATGGAAAACCCCCACCCAAAAGTTTAAAGGAACTTAAGTTATAATATAAATAATGCATAATTTGTACTAAAAGAGACTGCAATAAATCAATATTTTTGAGGACTTTTAAGTGGAGTTGGACATTAAAACTTATTCTTAGTCAGAACCTTAAGTTTTCATTAAAGGTGTACCAGAGACGAGGTCTGTGACTCTGAACCAAATGCTTATCTAAACATTTGAATCTTAGTTTGACTTAAGGGTCTCAAAAAGTTGATTAATGAGAATAACACATCTGATATGCATTGCTACTTGTCATTTTTGGCCCTGCAGCTTGAACACAATACACAATTTTTACATGACATTTTATGTAAAATTTCATTGTAACATAAACATGCTCTTAACAAATTTCCCTGTTTATGGTTAAGTGATGAAATGGAACTTCCTCCCTTGCTTAACTGTATTGTTTGGCTACCCGATTGTCTCACCTGCTCATTGATGAAATGCTGTGATTGAGTTGTAAAGTAACTGGCTAAAAACCACCAAATGACTACTTTTAGCAAATGTGAAGATTGTTGTTTTGTTTTTTCTTTTTAAATAGCCTCACAATGTTGGAAGACATACTCGACACTCGACTTCTGCCCCTTCTGCTGAGCCATTAACGTCAATGAAGTCTTTGCAAGGCTATACATCAGGAAACTCAAGCCAGCACCTTATCTCAGATGATGAAGCATCGCTGAGTCCACAACCCAAAGCTTTACCAGATGGAACTGAAGGTCATGATCCAGTGTATGTCATTGATGACAATGTTGAACTTTTATATCCTGCATTACATTCAACACCTGGTCCCTCAAACCAGGAAACTGAGTATTTCTATGCAGTTGATGATATGGAAAACCCAGTGGTAATTCAAGAAACAGAAACTGTGACGGTCAACTTCAACAACATTGACGGTCTGGATGAGATGGAGGATTCTGGAGTAGTTCAAATAGGGTCAAGGTCACAAGATGGTGATGGTGAGCTTGCTTCTACTCTTCCCATGATGGACAGTCATATTGAGATGGAAGCCGGAAACTTTTCAGAAGTAAGTTTTTGTGTTGAGGTTTTATTTTCTTCTGTATATGATTTGTTTGCAACAACTAAAATGTACTGTTATTAATGTTATGTTCCAGGCTCCACAAACGGCTGTAGTACACATGATCCCTTCAACAGCAAATGATGCATTACCGTCTGCTACTCGAGGTGTAGTACATCCCAAAGACCCAAGGTATGCACATATCCGGCATGCCATGGTCATAGATGACCTTCTTAATTTGTTCATGGACAAAAGTATAATGGAATCGGAATTAAAAATGGAATTTAATAATGAAATGGCTGTGGACAACAGTGGAGTATCAAGGGATGTGTATACAGCTTTCTGGGAGCAGTTCTTGGAGCTCTGTGAAGGGGAGGAGGAGAGGGTGCCAAAACTCAGACCAGACTTTTCTGAAGAGAGGTGGTATGCACTAGGCCGAATTTGGGCAGAAGGACTCATTGATCATGGCATATTTCCAGTCAGGTTGTCCAAGGCATTCATAATTGCCTCTGTACTTGGTCTTCAAGCTGTAGAAGAAGTAGTTTTGATTTCCTCCTTCTCCTAAGTATTTGTCAGAGAGCGAGCGAAGTATCATTGAGAAGGCCCTCAGTGATGTACTGGAAGAGGATGAGGAGGACAATTTGTTGGATCTGTTTTCACAGATGGGGGCTCACAGCATTCCATGTCAGGAAAATGTCAAGCAAGCAATAAAAGTCATGGCTCATAAAGTCATATTGCAAGAACCAAAGTACATCATGGATTGCTTTTGAGATTTTCAAAAACATTGATTGCATTGAATCTGTCTCATCCAGCTGATGTCCTTCATTTATACGACTCTAAAAAACCAACAAACAAAAAAGTAGTTGACATGCTGCAAACAGAGGCTTTGTCCCTATCACAAAAAGAACAGACAACATTTACTTACTTGCAAAGGTATATTAGGAATGCAGATCAGCACAAACTAGAGAAATTCTTGCGATTTTGCACAGGTTCGTCAGTTTTATGCACAGAAGAAATTAAGGTGACCTTTAATGCTGAAACAGGTTTTGGGAGAAGACCTGTTGCACACACATGTGGAGTAATCATTGATGTGCCTTACACTTACAGTTCCTACCCGGAATTTAGAGCAGAGTTTGACAGTATCTTGGCAAGCAATTTCATGTTGATGGATATTATTTAAGCTTGAAAAGGTAGTTGACATCTTTGCTAAAATAAACACTCTATTTTGTATTATCATCAACCATGTTCATGATGCTGTGATTGTTAAACTGTGGTATTCCATTTTCAATGCTTAAAAGCTGTGCAATGTCTAAAGGTTTGTTAGCATGAAAAACTAAAGGGTAAACAATTTCCAATTTTGGATCATTTGCAGAATTATAATAATCGCCTGTTGCAATTAGACCAGTAGTTGGTTTTCACATTTGTTGAGTGAAATTGAGTTCCGACACTCAGCTGAAATTTTATTTGGATGTTTTAATAGTCCAGATGTTTACAGAAAAATGCTTGCAATACAACTAAATTCAGAGTTTGACAAGTTCATCAAAAATACTTTTTCTTTACCCTTTTCTGTTAGTATGAACAATGTTGACAACATAAGATAACACTTGTTAAAAAGATGTTTCTTTTAAAATGTTCTACCTCAATGTGAAAGGGTGTGTTTAGGAATTAACCCTCTTATGACCAACCTGTCGGCGCCGACAGGATTCCGCATGTGTAATTCCCATTACCGTAATTTATGAACAGTTCAACATATCAAAAAA
>NW_006800350.1:132304-142512 GCF_000485575.1 Poecilia formosa
TCTCTCTCTCTCTCTCTCTCTCTCTCTGTCTCTCTGTCTGTACACCCTTGCCCCTAGTGGGGTCAGGGGGTGCTGGTGCCTATTTCCAGGCGAGAGGCAGGGTCACCCTGGACAGGTCGCCAGTCTGTCGCAGACCTAACAGACAACTACAAATATTTGGAAGGAGATGTAATTCTTGGAGGTAATAGTTAAATTAATTAAATTTGATCTGTAGGTTTGAAATGGTAGGCACAAAAACAAAAGTAAAGTTTTTATATAATTATGGCATAAGGGGTCATAAGCCGCATTTCCATTAACCTTAAAATTGCACAATTTGACATTTTGAAAAAAAAAACCCTGCTTACTGGAACCATGTTAATTTAAAAATAACACTGGTCTAAAACGTTCATGTGGTTTTTCAACTGTTTCAAAATTAGTGTATTTTGCAAAACTGCAAAGCAAACACTTCTTTCCCATCACAAGTCAGGTGATCAACAGCTGATTGTTACTACTGGTGGAAACAACAAAGCAGACGACAGGAAGTGGTAGGAGGATGATGGCGCCACATGAACAACCGTATTGTCTTGTGATTTTAATTGCATTTCTTGTTTAATGGAAACGCTGCAATTGGTGCTTCACATAAAACACCCAAAACTACATTACAGCTCTGTTTAAACATGATAAAATGTTATTGTAAAAAGGTGAAAATAACACTTAAGAAAAAGTAAAAAATAAACTTTAAACAACTCTGAAACTCCATCAATCCATAGCTGTTAATTATTTGGTGATCTTACTATTTTTTTTTTAACACAGTGCTGGATTCTAGCAGAGGAGTTTGCAGCTTTGTGTTGTTTGCCTGAAAAGTTGATTATTTGTAATGTATTCCTAAGTGTTTGCCTGGTGCATATATCAGTGGTGAGAGATTTCAGAACTCACTGAAAACAATATGAAAAATAATTATTTCATGAAAAATAAGTGAGAGACACATGCAGCAGTGCACACAGACAAAATGTAGGACATAACCCAAGTTCAACTTCAGATGTGTCTCACATCACAGGAGAAGAAAAGCAGCAGCTCAGGAGAAATCATGAACATGTAAATACAAGAAAACGCAACAAAAACCAGGAGAACTGGAGAATGACTCATTTTCAGTCTGAGGGTTTCAGACTCACAGTGTACATCATGTGTGAAATGGAAAACCAGAGTCAGAGGAACAGGACATCAACACTTTCTGCTGCACTCAAAGCCGAGTTCATCCTGTCAGATGTTTTGTTCTTTGGAGAACCTAAAACATAAAACTGGCAGCCTGTATTAAAAAATGTTCCTAAAGAGATTTAAAAATACATTTCAAATCATGTGCGTTAATTTTAGAGCAGAAAAGACGTCAGATACAAGCAGATATGTCCAGCATCCTTGAAGCACTGTGACATGGTGGTGGCAGTATCATGCTGTGGGGTGTCAAGCATTTTAAAGATATCTTTTTGAGACTAGAGTAGAAACAACCATGAACACAGCAATAAGACTGAGAATGTCTGATCGTTGACAGCCATGAGGTTTTCTTCTCTGCAGATCATCTGAAGCTGCGTTTCTGAGATTTGATCAAATTGATGTTACAAAAATAAAATATAAAAATTTTCAAAAAATCCTTTTCAATAATAGGTTTTTGTGCTAGAATGAGGTGGTTTTTGAAATTGATGTATTTCACAGAACTGCACTTGAAACACTTCTTGCATCACACAAGTGCCATGAATAAATCTCATGTAACTCGCTGCCAGGGACCTGGACAAGCTTATTCATATGTGATTTTAATTTCATTTCTTATCTAATGGAAACACCACAATTACAAAATTGTATTTTTCAACATCAGCAGAATATAAAGACGTTTTTCTAAATGAGCTTTTCCCTTGAGAGAATTTATTTTTGAAATATCAAATTGTGTGATTATGAGGTCAATGGAAACGCAGCTACTTAACTCCTTACAACAAAACCAAAACCTTTAGCTGAGTGTAGGGATTGCTGGTGTGCCAAAAAAGTTCACTGTGATCTGCCTCAGCGAGTCAGTTGAGGACTTAAAGTTTAAATTGTGAAGTGAAGGATGAACCCAGCAGTACATGGGAGAACCGAGCAGACAGGAACTTTATCACCTCTAAGATAGAGCACTTCTCCAGGTCTCTTTAGCACCGGCATGATGCACAGTGTAGGGGAAGATAACGCCTAGTCTCTGAGTGGAGGAGAGGATTGCAGGAAGTGTTCGCCCAAAACAAGCAGCACCAAGGAATTTTAGGGAAGGACAGGACTATTTTATCTTCTTTTGTCAAGTTTTACACAACAATACATCTAATGCAAATCACTGGAGACCATCTCAAACTACATAGAAGAAAAATTCTCCTTTTTTGCCACTTTTAATTAAAAGCGAATGAAGTTTGTGAAATACTGAGACGGTTGGCCTCAGTTATCCCTGCTGTGCAGCAGGTGCTGCTGTCTGACCAACTGAAGGTGCAGATGGGTGTTCAGTGGAAACACCTGCTGATGATGAATGAACGAGGGGGAGAGAAGGTGACAACTGTGCTGACATCACTGCAGACTATTGATTCATGTTGCTCCCTGTGGTATCTTAATGCAGCAGCAGAACCTCAGATGTCCCCCTGTTAATCTCTTCTTTCCAGGTCCTGTCAGGACTGGAGAACTTTATCAGAGTGGAAAATACAGAAATATACGAAAATGGGACATTTCATCCACATAAAGACAGTCAACAGTGTCAGAAGGCTAAGGAACCATTTTTAAACTCCTGCAAACCAAAACACAATGGTGGGAACAAGTTGTTGTCAAGTACCAAATAAAGAGGTAAAAGATCCATACAAGTCTAGTCACAAGTAGAGTCTGAAGCCTTAACATTAGATTTCGAGTCATTTTACAAAATATGTAATTTAATCAGAGTGACAATTTATTTATTTTTTTTTATGTAGAATTTATACTTTGTTTTTGAAAATAATCGTTCCCCAGAACAACAAGTAAGATTTGGACATGGGATTTTTATTTTAAAAATGTTAGAAAATCAGCTTTAATTTACAGTTTTTGTGCAGTAAATATTGACAGAAGTAAACACAAATTAAAATCTATAAAAACAATGAGCAATATATGGAGACCTGTATATTATTTTAGTTAAAGTACTGATGGCAATAAGTATTATAAAAAAATGTAAATCTGGTCTATTTTTCATGCATTAACAAATGTCGACGTAACATTGGACATTTGTACACCTTTAAAGAGCTTCAGTGAAACATTTTTATACATACCTAGCTTTTTGGTGCAGAAAACTGGTTAAAAAAACTGTCTTTCTTACAAAATGGTTATCTTATGTTTATGTCTTAAAGAAGGGATAGAAGCCCATGTTTGACCCATTTTCCTCTGGCATTTTGCACATAAGTTTGCGGTGCATTTAGATCCTACAGAAAAAGATATGAAACTTTCACTATGTCACAACTGAAACATTAAAGGCATGGAAAAATCTTGCAAAACCCTTAAATTTCAGCAGAAAAACTTTCAGTGCTTAACATACAGTATTCTGTGGCCAGTCACAGAGTTTAGTGCAGTGTTACACCCTGTGCCACCCGAGACTAACATGGTGCAACACTGATCCAGGATGACAGATCTCCTCCAGGTAAAAGAAGTTAAGACAGTCTCTAAAAAACCTCACTAAGCTCTTGATAGTTGTACTTATGCTAACTCAGAAAAGCTAGTCATTATTTCCTTATGAAAATAAATGCTATAACAAAATTTTAATTTAAGATGTTTTTTTTTATATATCATGTACATTATGAAATGGAAATAAGTTTGTGGAAGTCAAAATCAAAACCAGATTAACTTTATGTTGTTTTTTTGTTGGTTCCTCAGGCTCTCTGTAGCTGATCAACATTCCTTTAAAATATCCTTATATCTTCATTTTCATAATACAAAAGGAGGAGCAATGTCTCAATAATACTAGAGTATCTGCTAATAGAGAGCTGAGTGTGATTTTCTCCACACCCACCTGATAAACACCATGCACCTCTGACAAGTTGCTTCTGCTTTGGAGATAAAGCTGCGTCTCAGGCAGACTCAGAGCTTCCTATCAGGCGGCGCCTTCATCTGCTCCACTCTTATTTGTGTCTGGTCCTCCCTTAATTTCAGAAAAACAAGCGAGCTATAATGAGTGTGCATTCATTTCCACCCCCCTCTGATTTCCCATGCATATCTCCACATCCATTGTTATTGGACTCTGTGTGACCTCCGGCTGTTTGGAATTCATCACTAAGCAGCTTAGCTGGTTAACGCACTATAATATCACCACACATATTTCAGTTCAATAACTCCGCCCTTTATTTAATGATTAAAACAAATAGTTTATGTCTTGTCGCTAAATGAACTGTTTCAGTTTGTTCCCGGTGCATCTGTTGGCAGAAGATAACACAGCTAGGAAAATGTGGCATTTTCTATTTATAGGCAGGCGGCATAATAACTGGATACTGACATTTCTCTCAAGTATGATCGTCAGGTTATGGCTCAAAGATCACATGACCAATTTTAATGCTGTTCCTTGTCAACTTCATCCACAGGCCAAGATTTTTCTGTGTCATGGAGAAATTATACATTGTGCATTTTCATCATTTTATTACAAATGTAAATCCAAAAACTGTAATCTCTAGAAATTTCATACAGGACAGATCCAATGCTCATAGAGCAGAGTAATATTTACATGGAATAAGTCAACAAATAGTTTTTACCACAAGACTAAGATTTTCCTGTTTAAGATCACTCTGAAATGAAAAAATATATATATATTTTTTTAATAAACAAAACAAATTGATAATTAGTTCAAATAGATTTTTTTATTACCGTATTTTCTGCACTATAAGGTGCACCGGATTATAAGACGCACCTTCAATGAATAGCCTATTTTAAAACTTTTTTCATATATAAAGTGCACCGCATTATAAGGCGCATAGAATAGATGCTACAGTAGAGGGTGGAGTTACGTTATGCATCCACTAGATGGAGCTGCACTAAAGGTAATGTCAACAAAACAGTCCGACTCCGGTCGGCGAGGAGAGCCTTCCGCGACTGGGCCAGGGCGTGGCCGGACGATGGTCACCCTTCTCCGTTGGCGCACAGCATGTTGGTGGAGAACGTGGTGCTAAATGACCTGCAGACGACCTGATTCTAGACGGTCGGTAGGTAGATAGGTCAGTCAAACTTTATTAGCAAACCAGCATTCTGACAACTATCCCAGCATGCACTGCGCGGTTCTTCTTCTATGGGCGAAAATGAAGTCGACGGCTGCTTACCGTAGTTGCTATACCTGTTGTGGCTCAATATTGGTCCAATTATAAGGCACACCACATTATAAAGTGCATTGTCGGCTTTTGAGGAAATTGAAGGTTTTTAGGTGCTGAAAATACCCATCCATCCATTTTCTTCCACTTATCCGGGGTCGGGTCACGGGGGTAGCAGCTTCAGGCGGGAGGCCCAGACTACCCTCTCCCCAGCCACACTGCTCTTCCTGAATCCGAGGTTCGACTATCCGACGGACCCTCCTCTCCAGAACCCCTGAATAGACCTTACCAGGGAGGCTTAAGAGTGTGACCCCCCTGTAATTGGAGCACACCCTCCGGTCCCCCTTTTTGAACAGGGGCACCACCACCCCAGTCTGCCAATCCAGGGGAACTGCCCCCGATGTCCATGCGATATTGCAGAGTTGCGTGAGCCAACACAACCCTACAACATCCAGAGCCTTAAGGAACTCCGGGCGGATCTCATCCACCCCAGGGGACCTGCCACTGAGGAGCTGTTTGACCACCTCGGCGCCTGTACGTTGGGGTTTACCCCGGTGAACGAGAGGGTAGCCTCCCTCTGCCTACAGGTGGGGGGATGTGTTCTGACTGTTGTCTGTGCTTACGGGCCGAACAACAGTTCAGATTACCCACCCTTCTTGGAGTCCTTAGAGGGGGTACTGGAGAGTGCCCCTTCTGGGGACTCCCTTGTCCTACTGGGGGACTTCAACGCTCACGTGGGCAATGACAGTGAGACCTGGAGGGGCGTGGTTGGGAGGAACAGCCCCCCCGATCTGAACTTGTTGGACTTCTGTGCTCGTCATGGATTGTCCATCACGAACACCATGTTCAAGCATAAGGGTGTCCAAATATGCACTTGGCACCAGGACACCCTAGGCCACAGTTAGATGATCGATTTTGTCATCGTTTCATCAGATCTGCGGCCATATGTCTTGGACACTCGGCTGAAGAGAGGTGCGGAGCTGTCCACTGACCACTACCTGGTGGTGAATTGGCTCCGGTGGTGGGGGAGGAAGCCGGTCAGACCTGGCAGGCCCAAACATGTAGTGAGGGTCTGCTGGGAGCGTCTGGCGGAGTCTCCTGTGAGACAGAGCTTTAACTCTCATCTCCAGCAGAACTTTGAGCATGTTCCGGGTGAGGTGGGGCACATTGTGTCTGAATGGACCATGTTCCATGTTTGGAACATGGTCCAAACATGTTCCAAACATTATATGTGACGTCATATAAAAATTTAAATAATCTGCCAAAATATTAATGAGAGAATTCTGGAACTCAGCCAATCTGGTTCGTCCTTGGGTCCAATTTTAAGATTCCCAAAATTATTTTTCATTCCATTTATTTTTATTTCATCAACTCAATGATGAATATGAATACATGATGCAATTACTAAAATAAATAATGAATGAAAAGGAGCAGAAAGAAGAATAAACTTAAAATATCTTCCTGTTACTCTAAGAAAATCAGCTATTCAGCTCAGATCACTACAAACAAATTTCAGTTACTCAAAAATACTCAACAAAATAAACAAAAAAATACAGGAAACAACTTATTCAATGCCATATGGTTTTGTTGTCATAATTTTCAAATTTTTCCACGTTATAATGTTCTGACTATGTTTCAGTGATTTGCACTACTAATAAAATTTATATTATTACATCAGCTTTACATTTTTCACTGTCAATCTGTGTTTATGTAGATTGGTGTTAGCCAAAGTAAATCTGGGACTTTGAAGTTTTCTGGTCAGTGTCCATGTTAACAACCTGCTCAACAGATACAGGCACACTCTAAACCAGGGGTGTCTAAAGTTTTTGCAAAGGGGGCCAGATTTGGTGTATTAGAGATGTAGGGGGGCCGTCCTTGGCGGACGTCCTTTACATAAAACACCAATATATTTAAACAAATTTCAGGAAACCATTCTGTGCTTCACATTTGCTTTTTTATTTTAATTTCAGTGATCTTAAACATGTCTTTTGGTTCATTTGAAACATGCATATCATATGCAATTGAATATTCACTTAACTTCACTTTTTTAACACTAACTTTTCTAACGGTTAAACAGAAGTAATTGTACTCTTGAGTGCAAATTACATTTGAAACATAAAAAAAATATCTCACCATGGCAGTTCAATATTTACAGAATTTTTAAATAAAATAGAGAAATGAGCAAGTAGTCATATCAACAAGTGCAGGGCTCATTTGAAATATGACATATTAGTAACTATAAATGTTAATTAGATTTTTAAAAGTTCATTATTCTGAAGTGAAAACTGAATTTTTGACTGATTTTGATATTTTAAAAACAAAATTTATTCAGAGACCCATTGTAAATGACAAATGACTTGTCTGCATTAAAGTGATGGGAGATACTCAGATCTGGACTGCAGCACATAGGCCAGGTCTGGCTCAAAGGCAGTGGTACTGACAGGCCCGGTTGCATGGGCGGGCATTGGGGGACATTGCCCGCCCAGAGTCAGCGTTGCCCCCCCTCCTGGACTGGAAGCTGTTTATTGTTTTTACCTTAGAATGGCCAACTCTCTGTTATTGCTATATCAATTTGATACAATAGGAGCTTCCGCACTTCCCATATCCGTGTCCTCTGTCACCTTTTTCAGCAGTTAAAACAGTTTAATCTGTTAACAAGTCGTAACCTGTTTTTCCGAGCCGCCTTCAAACGCAACATGAACGCTGAGACGCTCGCGCTGGGTTTACCCCTGTGGGCAGTGAAGGAGACCTGCTGCTGTGCGGAGCTACAGGTGTGTTAGAATCACGGCAGCAAACCAGCAAAACGCAAAGAACTTTTCACAGTTTTTCCCCCAAACTAACCGACTGAGTTGAGTAAAGCTGCTGGATGCAGGTAAAGTTAGCTAAAGGATGACTAGCTAATAAGAATACTAAAGCTTGTTAACAAGTAGCCTGTAGTCTGCTGATGTTGTCTATATTCAGCTACGTAGATTCATTTTGCCCTCCCTCACAATAAGTCGATGTCTCCCCTGTTAAACTCGTCTGGAGCCGGGGCTGGGTATTGATGCACAAGATGTCTCGTAAGTGAGAGTCCGTTAGCCGTGTCCTCACACGGCTCTTATTTAAGTTCATAACCGAGAAGACACACACAACGTATTTGTGTGTATTCTCACACAAATACGTCGACCCAAACAAGATTAGCATTTTCTTTCCAAATGCTCGAATCTCTCGAAACCTATCGGTAAGAGTTTGCGAGAGAAAGCTGCTGGTGCTGACCGCGGCTCTCTGCGTCACTCTGCAGCTCATTGAGCTCCAGCTGCAAATGGTCTGAGTCACACGGGCTGCTGCCCTCTAGTGGGTAAATGAGGAACAGCATTTAGTGTGTAAGCTACGCCACCTGCAGGTAACGGTACTGCTGCCCGATATATTAATGCTACATGTGGGCCAGACGTTATTGATTTTATGACAGAGGCTGCGGGCCGGATGAAATTTGACCACGGGCCGAATTTGGCCCCCGGGCCGGACTTTGGACATGCCTGCTCTAAACTAATGACTATTTGTTACAAATCATCACTGTGTTGTATTTGTTGAACAAAACAGCAGATCAAATAATAACTCATAACATAAAAGGCTTAGAAAAAAGGAAATGAGTAACAACTGCAGTGTCTCCACAGCATAAGAGGTTTTGATAGCAAAATGAATCCTTGTAATGACATGGTGCAACAATATCACAATATGAGTTTATTCTGCCAAACCTTTTTTATACATTTGTATCAGAAGACAGTTCTTTTTAGCAGGAGACAAAGCAGAGGAAGTGACAGATACGACACATTTTCCTCCTTTTCAAAATGCATAACTGATTATGACAGGATGTGATATTATTGTAGCACCAGTTATTTGCATTTCAGTGTGGAGAAATGAACTCATTTCATGGTCTGCTGGGTGGTTCGGGCAGAGCACAAATAAGTGAGAATTGCCACTTGGCCTGCGTTTGGGTGGCTGAGGCGCGGAGCAGCGCTGAGATGAGCAAGCTGGAGAAATGTGAAAATCAGGCCTCAATAACGCCCGGCCGCCGTGCACATCACTGCTAAGACATTTGCATATTGCTTTCCTTCCCGTGCGCCAAAATATGATGGATCATGTCCTGAGCCTTTTAGCCCAGAGGAGGCAGAGATTGGAGGGAGTCTCCTATTACTGATGTCAGTCTCAACCTTCCACACTCACTTCAGCTCTGTGGACTCATCCAAGACTCCTGCAATCTAATAAGGCAAGGTCATTTTCAGTTGCTACTTTTAGCATTCATCTTCAATAAATCATTGTCATATTAATTCTGAGATGTTATAATTATTCCAGCCAAATGAGGCCATGAGGAGTCAGGCGGTCTGCAGAGATTCTGCACAAGATTTACGTGGATAAATGAGCTCATGTTTTACATTCATGACCCAAAATATGGAATTTTACAGTTATTCATTTTTTATTAATATTTTTTATATATTAAATGTTTTCTGTGGCTATTGAAGAGTGCACTGCATATTTATTTAGGGGCAATAGTGGAAAAGTAGTAGGAGTTAATCCTGTCATCGGGGAGTTGTAGGTTCGAATCACCACTACGTCCATCTCTGTCGTTGTGTCCTTGGGCAAGACTCTTGACCCGCCTCAGGTCTGGTCCAAAAGTGTTTAATGGATCTGGGGAGGTTTTGGAAATGTGTCTCCTTCATGCTGCAGGTACATGGGATGATTTCACAAGACAAGTTCTTCTCAACAAGCTTGGTGCTTTGCTGCATTCCTGTTTGTGTTGCTCAGCAACAGGAAATCAAGTTGTAGTTAATAAGAAAAAGGGTGACTGGTTAAGAGACACCAGGTTTCATCTTCACTGTTTGCTGATAATGAGGTAATGTTGGAGTCTTTACTTGACTAATAATAAGATCTGGATCCAGT